>NW_028165023.1:0-198679 GCF_964263955.1 Coregonus lavaretus
ACCATACTATCAATATATTTATAATATGTTCAGAGGCGGTAAAAATAATATGGTTGTGATAAGTATGTGATAATATTCATTATACTTCCGGAGTCATCATAAGGCAACCACCATCTTGAGATTGTGAAGCTCACCATCTACTTGTCTCAATTTCACCATATTCAATAATTGTCACCTTGGAATTAATTGCACTCATTAGTGTTAGCTAAATTACTGCTAAATGGGAGCAGGTATTGTGCGTAATTGATCAAATCATAAAATCATCTGGTATGTGTTTATAATCCATTATTCATAAAATCTGACAGCCATTTTCATCTTTGTTTGTTTGAGTGAGTATCTCTGGGTTGACAAATGAATGGAAGTGTCCCAAATGGCTCCCTGTTGCCTATACAGTGCACTACATTAGGCCGGATCCTATAGGGTTCTGATCAAAAGCACTGCACTACATAGGGAATAGAGTGCCATTTGGTATGCAGACTATGTATATAAGGTGCCCCTCGCGGTTCACTTTTACCTGTAGCTGTTGACCCGGTCAAGACAGTGGCCCTGGTTCTGGCATGGGCCTGAGATACACTCGTCAATGTCAATTTCACAGCGCGTTCCCTGGAATCCTGAAAGATAGATGAGTTGGTCATGGATCAGTAAGCCTCACTACATCCTGAGAGGCCAGCTGGCGAGGCATCGAGCGTCAAGCTCCATGATAACAAAGGCCCTGGTGAATGGAAGGAGTGGAAGTCAAATGTTCATTTTAATGGAACTAGTAGCCCCTGTAGCATCTCTCATCTGCCAGCCCCTCAGCCCTCTCTGTTTCCCCTCTCAGAGGAGTGGATACGTCTAATAATACTGCAGTGGCACAGACAGATTGGAGGTCTGAGGGTTGGTGAGGAGTTAGGGAGAGTTGGGGGTGGTGGGGAGAGTTAGGGAGAGTTGGGGGTGGTGGGGAGAGTTAGGGAGAGTCTGGGGTGGTGGGGAGAGTTAGGGAGAGTTGGGGGTGGTGGGGAGAGTTAGGGAGAGTTGGGGGTGGTGAGGAGTTAGGGAGAGTCTGGGGTGGTGGGGAAAGTCAGGGATGGTGGGGAGAGTTAGGGAGAGTTGGGGGTGGTGGGGAGAGTTAGGGAGAGTTGGGGGTGGTGGGGAGAGTTAGGGAGAGTTGGGGGTGGTGGGGAGAGTTAGGGAGAGTTGGGGGTGGTGGGGAAAGTCAGGGATGGTGGGGAGAGTTAGGGATAGTTGGGGGTGGTGGGGAGAGTTAGGGAGAGTTGGGAGTGGTGGGGAGAGTTAGGGAGAGTTGGGGGTGGTGGGGAGAGTTAGGGAGAGTCTGGGGTGGTGGGGAAAGTCAGGGGTGGTGGGGAGAGTTCGGGAGAGTTCGGGGTGGTGGGGTGAGTTAGGGAGAGTTGGGGGTGGTGGGGAGAGTTAGGGAGAGTTGGGGGTGGTGGGGAAAGTCAGGGATGGTGGGGAGAGTTAGGGATAGTTGGGGGTGGTGGGGAGAGTTAGGGAGAGTTGGGAGTGGTGGGGAGAGTTAGGGAGAGTTGGGGGTGGTGGGGAGAGTTAGGGAGAGTCTGGGGTGGTGGGGAAAGTCAGGGGTGGTGGGGAGAGTTAGGGAGAGTTCGGGGTGGTGGGGTGAGTTAGGGAGAGTTGGGGGTGGTGGGGAGAGTTAGGGAGAGTCTGGGGTGGTGGGGAAAGTCAGGGGTGGTGGGGAGAGTTAGGGAGAGTTGGGGGTGGTGGGGAGAGTTAGGGAGAGTTGGGGGTGGTAGGGAGAGTTAGGGAGAGTTGGGGGTGGTGGGGAAAGTCAGGGATGGTGGGGAGAGTTAGGGATAGTTGGGGGTGGTGGGGAGAGTTAGGGAGAGTTGGGAGTGGTGGGGAGAGTTAGGGAGAGTTGGGGGTGGTGGGGAGAGTTAGGGAGAGTTGGGGGTGGTGGGGAGAGTTAGGGAGAGTTGGGGGTGGTGAGGAGTTAGGGAGAGTCTGGGGTGGTGGGGAAAGTCAGGGATGGTGGGGAGAGTTAGGGAGAGTTGGGGGTGGTGGGGAGAGTTAGGGAGAGTTGGGGGTGGTGGGGAGAGTTAGGGAGAGTTGGGGGTGGTGGGGAGAGTTAGGGAGAGTTGGGGGTGGTGGGGAGAGTTAGGGAGAGTTGGGGGTGGTGGGGAAAGTCAGGGATGGTGGGGAGAGTTAGGGATAGTTGGGGGTGGTGGGGAGAGTTAGGGAGAGTTGGGAGTGGTGGGGAGAGTTAGGGAGAGTTGGGGGTGGTGGGGAGAGTTAGGGAGAGTCTGGGGTGGTGGGGAAAGTAAGGGGTGGTGGGGAGAGTTAGGGAGAGTTCGGGATGGTGGGGTGAGTTAGGGAGAGTTGGGGGTGGTGGGGAGAGTTAGGGAGAGTCTGGGGTGGTGGGGAAAGTCAGGGGTGGTGGGGAGAGTTAGGGAGAGTCTGGGGTGGTGGGGAGAGTTGGGGGTGGTGGGGAGAGTTAGGGAGAGTCTGGGGTGGTGGGGAGGGTTAGGGAGAGTTGGGGGTGGTGGGGAGAGTTAGGGAGAGTTGGTGGTGGTGGGGAGAGTTAGGGAGAGTCTGGGGTGGTGGGGAAAGTCAGGGGTGGTGGGGAGAGTTAGGGAGAGTTGGGGGTGGTGGGGAGAGTTAGGGAGAGTCTGGGGTGGTGGGGAAAGTCAGGGGTGGTGGGGAGAGTTAGGGAGAGTTGGGGGTGGTGGGGAAGTTAGGGAGAGTTGGTGGTGGTGGGGAGAGTTAGGGAGAGTCTGGGGTGGTGGGGAAAGTCAGGGGTGGTGGGGAGAGTTAGGGAGAGTCTGGGGTGGTGGGGAGAGTTGGGGTGGTGGGGAGAGTTAGGGAGAGTCAGGGTGGTGGGGAGAGTTAGGGAGAGTTAGGGGTGGTGGGGAGAGTAAGGGGTGGTGGGGAGAGTTAGGGAGAGTCTGGTGTGGTGGGGGGAGTTAGGGGTGGTGGGAGATTTAGGGAGAGTCAGGGGTGGTAGAAGAGTTAAGGAGAGTTTGGGGTGGTGGGGAGAGTTAGGGAGAGTAAGGGAAGGTGGGGAGAGTTAGAGAGTCGGGTGGTGGGGAGGAGTTAGGGAGAGTCTGGGGTGGTGGGGAAAGTCAGGGATGGTGGGGAGAGTTAGGGATAGTTGGGGGTGGTGGGGAGAGTTAGGGAGAGTTGGGAGTGGTGGGGAGAGTTAGGGAGAGTTGGGGGTGGTGGGGAGAGTTAGGGAGAGTTGGGGGTGGTGGGGAGAGTTAGGGAGAGTTGGGGGTGGTGAGGAGTTAGGGAGAGTCTGGGGTGGTGGGGAAAGTCAGGGATGGTGGGGAGAGTTAGGGAGAGTTGGGGGTGGTGGGGAGAGTTAGGGAGAGTTGGGGGTGGTGGGGAGAGTTAGGGAGAGTCAGGGTGGTGGGGAGAGTTAGGGAGAGTTAGGGGTGGTGGGGAGAGTAAGGGGTGGTGGGGAGAGTTAGGGAGAGTCTGGTGTGGTGGGGGGAGTTAGGGAGAGTTGGGAGTGGTGGGGAGAGTTAGGGAGAGTTGGGGGTGGTGGGGAGAGTTAGGGAGAGTCTGGGGTGGTGGGGAAAGTAAGGGGTGGTGGGGAGAGTTAGGGAGAGTTCGGGGTGGTGGGGTGAGTTAGGGAAAGTTGGGGGTGGTGGGGAGCGTTAGGGAGAGTCTGGGGTGGTGGGGAAAGTCAGGGGTGGTGGGGAGAGTTAGGGAGAGTCTGGGGTGGTGGGGAGAGTTGGGGGTGGTGGGGAGAGTTAGGGAGAGTCTGGGGTGGTGGGGAGAGTTAGGGAGAGTTGGGGGTGGTGGGGAGAGTTAGGGAGGGTTGGTGGTGGTGGGGAGAGTTAGGGAGAGTCTGGGGTGGTGGGGAAAGTCAGGGGTGGTGGGGAGAGTTAGGGAGAGTTGGGGGTGGTGGGGAGAGTTAGGGAGAGTCTGGGGTGGTGGGGAAAGTCAGGGGTGGTGGGGAGAGTTAGGGAGAGTTGGGGGTGGTGGGGAAGTTAGGGAGAGTTGGTGGTGGTGGGGAGAGTTAGGGAGAGTCTGGGGTGGTGGGGAAAGTCAGGGGTGGTGGGGAGAGTTAGGGAGAGTCTGGGGTGGTGGGGAGAGTTGGGGTGGTGGGGAGAGTTAGGGAGAGTCAGGGTGGTGGGGAGAGTTAGGGAGAGTTAGGGGTGGTGGGGAGAGTAAGGGGTGGTGGGGAGAGTTAGGGAGAGTCTGGTGTGGTGGGGGGAGTTAGGGGTGGTGGGAGATTTAGGGAGAGTCAGGGGTGGTAGAAGAGTTAAGGAGAGTTTGGGGTGGTGGTGAGAGTTAGGGAGAGTAAGGGAAGGTGGGGAGAGTTAGAGAGTCGGGTGGTGGTGAGGAGTTAGGGAGAGTCTGGGGTGGTGGGGAGAGTTAGGGAGAGTTGGGGGTGGTGGGGAGAGTTAGGGAGAGTCTGGGGTGGTGGGGAAAGTCAGGGGTGGTGGGGAGAGTTAGGGAGAGTCAGGGGTGGTGGTGAGAGTTAGCGAGAGTTGGGGGTGGTGGGAGAGTTAGGGAGAGTTGGGGGTGGTGGGGAGAGTTAGGGAGAGTCTGGGGTGGTAGGGAAAGTCAGGGGTGGTGGGGAGAGTTAGGGAGTGTTGGGGGTGGTGGGGAGAGTTAGGGAGAGTTAGGGGTGGTGGGGAGTGTTAGGGAGAGTCTGGGGTGGTGGGGAAAATCAGGGGTGGTGGGGAGAGTTAGGGAGAGTATGGGGTGGTGGGAAGAGTTAGGGAGAGTTGGGGGTGGTGGAGAAGTTAGGGAGAGTTGGGGGTGGTGGGGAGAGTTAGGGAGAGTCTGGGGTGGTGGGGAAAGTCAGGGGTGGTGGGGAGAGTTAGGGAGAGTCAGGGGTGGTGGGGAGAGTTAGGGGTGGTTGGGAGATTTAGGGAGAGTTGGTGGTGGTGGGGAGAGTTAGGGAGAGTCTGGGGTGGTGGGGAAAGTCAGGGGTGGTGGGGAGAGTTAGGGAGAGTCTGGGGTGGTGGGGAAAGTCAGGGGTGGTGAGGAGTTAGGGAGAGTTGGGGGTGGTGGGGAGAGTTAGGGAGAGTCTGGGGTGGTGGGGAAAGTCAGGGGTGGTGGGGAGAGTCAGGGAGAGTCAGGGGTGGAGGGGAGAGTTAGGGAGAGTCAGGGGTGGTGGGGAGAGTTAGGGAGAGTTGGGGGTGGTGGGGAAAGTCAGGGATGGTGGGGAGAGTTAGGGATAGTTGGGGGTGGTGGGGAGAGTTAGGGAGAGTTGGGAGTGGTGGGGAGAGTTAGGGAGAGTTGGGGAGAGTTAGGGAGAGTTG
Source organism: Coregonus lavaretus (assembly GCF_964263955.1). Classification (NCBI taxonomy): domain Eukaryota; kingdom Metazoa; phylum Chordata; class Actinopteri; order Salmoniformes; family Salmonidae; genus Coregonus; species Coregonus lavaretus. Next base: position 5,232 of record NW_028165023.1, read on the forward strand.
GTGGTGGTGGGGAGAGTTAGGGAGAGTCTGGGGTGGTGGGGAAAGTCAGGGGTGGTGGGGAGAGTTAGGGAGAGTTGGGGGTGGTGGGGAGAGTTAGGGAGAGTCTGGGGTGGTGGGGAAAGTCAGGGGTGGTGGGGAGAGTTAGGGAGAGTTGGGGGTGGTGGGGAAGTTAGGGAGAGTTGGTGGTGGTGGGGAGAGTTAGGGAGAGTCTGGGGTGGTGGGGAAAGTCAGGGGTGGTGGGGAGAGTTAGGGAGAGTCTGGGGTGGTGGGGAGAGTTGGGGTGGTGGGGAGAGTTAGGGAGAGTCAGGGTGGTGGGGAGAGTTAGGGAGAGTTAGGGGTGGTGGGGAGAGTAAGGGGTGGTGGGGAGAGTTAGGGAGAGTCTGGTGTGGTGGGGGGAGTTAGGGGTGGTGGGAGATTTAGGGAGAGTCAGGGGTGGTAGAAGAGTTAAGGAGAGTTTGGGGTGGTGGGGAGAGTTAGGGAGAGTAAGGGAAGGTGGGGAGAGTTAGAGAGTCGGGTGGTGGTGAGGAGTTAGGGAGAGTCTGGGGTGGTGGGGAGAGTTAGGGAGAGTTGGGGGTGGTGGGGAGAGTTAGGGAGAGTCTGGGGTGGTGGGGAAAGTCAGGGGTGGTGGGGAGAGTTAGGGAGAGTCAGGGGTGGTGGTGAGAGTTAGCGAGAGTTGGGGGTGGTGGGAGAGTTAGGGAGAGTTGGGGGTGGTGGGGAGAGTTAGGGAGAGTCTGGGGTGGTAGGGAAAGTCAGGGGTGGTGGGGAGAGTTAGGGAGTGTTGGGGGTGGTGGGGAGAGTTAGGGAGAGTTAGGGGTGGTGGGGAGAGTTAGGGAGAGTCTGGGGTGGTGGGGAAAATCAGGGGTGGTGGGGAGAGTTAGGGAGAGTATGGGGTGGTGGGAAGAGTTAGGGAGAGTTGGGGGTGGTGGAGAAGTTAGGGAGAGTTGGGGGTGGTGGGGAGAGTTAGGGAGAGTCTGGGGTGGTGGGGAAAGTCAGGGGTGGTGGGGAGAGTTAGGGAGAGTCAGGGGTGGTGGGGAGAGTTAGGGGTGGTTGGGAGATTTAGGGAGAGTTGGTGGTGGTGGGGAGAGTTAGGGAGAGTCTGGGGTGGTGGGGAAAGTCAGGGGTGGTGGGGAGAGTTAGGGAGAGTCTGGGGTGGTGGGGAAAGTCAGGGGTGGTGAGGAGTTAGGGAGAGTTGGGGGTGGTGGGGAGAGTTAGGGAGAGTCTGGGGTGGTGGGGAAAGTCAGGGGTGGTGGGGAGAGTCAGGGGTGGCGGGGAGGGTCAGGGAGAGTCAGGGGTGGAGGGGAGAGTTAGGGAGAGTCAGGGGTGGTGGGGAGAGTTAGGGAGAGTTGGGGGTGGTGGGGAAAGTCAGGGATGGTGGGGAGAGTTAGGGATAGTTGGGGGTGGTGGGGAGAGTTAGGGAGAGTTGGGAGTGGTGGGGAGAGTTAGGGAGAGTTGGGGGTGGTGGGGAGAGTTAGGGAGAGTTGGTGGTGGTGGGGAGAGTTAGGGAGAGTCTGGGGTGGTGGGGAAAGTCAGGGGTGGTGGGGAGAGTTAGGGAGAGTTGGGGGTGGTGGGGAGAGTTAGGGAGAGTCTGGGGTGGTGGGGAAAGTCAGGGGTGGTGGGGAGAGTTAGGGAGAGTTGGGGGTGGTGGGGAAGTTAGGGAGAGTTGGTGGTGGTGGGGAGAGTTAGGGAGAGTCTGGGGTGGTGGGGAAAGTCAGGGGTGGTGGGGAGAGTTAGGGAGAGCCGGGGGTGGTGGAGAGAGTTAGGGAGAATCAGGGGTGGTGGGAGAGTTAGGGAGAGTCAGGAGTGGTGGGGAGAGTTAGGGAGACGGAGTTGGGGAGGGCTGTTGGAGGAAAGAGGGAAAGGAAGAGAAGAGAGGCTAAGGTCTAGAGCTCCTTTGGGAGGGATAGGATGGTGTTCATTAGGGGGTGAGGGAGGGATAGGATGGTGTTCATTAGGGGGTGAGGGAGGGATAGGATGGTGTTCATTAGGGGGTGAGGGAGGGATAGGATGGTGTTCATTAGGGGGTGAGGGAGGGATAGGGTGGTGTTCATTAGGGGGTGAGGAGGGATAGGATGGTGTTCATTAGGGGTGAGGAGGGATAGGATGGTGTTCATTGGGGGTGAGGAGGGATAGGATGGTGTTCATTAGGGGGTGAGGAGGGATAGGATGGTGTTCATTAGGGAGTGAGGGAGGGATAGGGTGGTGTTCATTAGGGAGTGAGGGAGGGATAGGATGGCTAAGCAGATCAGCATGGATGCTTTGTGGCACTTCTGAAGGCATGCAGGGAGACAGCCTGGAATAGAGGCGCTGGCTGGCTGGCTGGCTGGCTGTCAGAGTTATTCCTTTGGTACTTTAACTGCTGCTGTGCTGGTGTTGCTGCTTAGCTCCATATACTTTTCCTCTGCTCTGCTCCTAAAGAAAAATACTAGGCCTATAGGAAATAATCTAACCAACGTTGATTATCAATGTAATGGTGGTCATTTTGAAAGGACGCAACCATGGAAATTGAGTTATTCTAAGAACATCCCTACTTTGTGAATGTGAGGGTTTCATACATAAATTAATGTTAATGAGAATTCTGATTGATACTATATGTTGGAATTAGTACAGAGAAACAGAGATGAAATGTTGTACTTTGGTTAGCACCCCACTCCTTCTCTATCTGTATCCTAGGCCTAATCACAACTCAAATAAAAACAACAATGCAGTCAACATTTTACCATGAGTTCAAACAAAGCTAATGAAAGACCAAATCCTTAGGTAGCAAATCTGAGTTCCTGAATGCCTACATATTAAGTCCCTCTGAGATTAATGACCACAGCCATTGGGGCTAATTAGCTCGAGGCTATATCATTTTATGTTGACCACATAAATCAGGATTATTTCATAAATAATAGGTAATAATAAAGTGCATGGTGGTTCTTCTGTTCTCTATGCATTTATCTACCCACTTAAAACACCTTTGTTGGCGTAATGGATAAATGAGTCTATAGGCCTACAGGATCTTGTATACCTGGCTGATAGTGCTGCAGTACAGCTCGTGTTGGCCCAGTAAGCCCAGTCATATGCTAGATATTAAAGTATTAATGGTGGTGTTTGGATCAGGCTGAAAAAACAAGACGTTCACACCTGCTATAAATTCCATTATGGAACTAAATGCGAGTCTTGTAGCCGGGTGCAAATTGAATTCTACAGTAGATCTGACTGGCTGCGTGTTGCACTGTTTCTTCAATGGTTTAAATAATGAATTTAGGAGGGGAGCGGTCTACAATGTTGTGTAGATGAAAATAATCGATTCAGTCTACATTCTCATCGAAATGAGGACTACAGTATCTAATGTATAAATCCTTTGTAGATCAGTAGGGTCAAAGTCAAACCTCTGTGACGGACAGAAAAACAATTACAGGGAGAAATACAACCAGTCAAACTCAGACCCTCAGAATTCTGTCATATGTTGATTGAAAACGTCCATCAAATCCACTTGTGACTCTTCAGTACTATTACAATTAGTGCTGCAGGTTTATTATACCCACAACCCCTCATCTCTACCGAGACCACGCCACACACGACATGAGCAGTGATCACATCGCTCCAGACGGGGATGATAGAATGAGTGTGTGCGTGTGTGTGTGTGTGTGTGTGTGTGTGTGTGTGTGTGTGTGTGTGTGTGTGTTCGCTCCAGATGTGTCTGAGCACTGAGAACCAACACTTTGTGCCTTGGGTATCCCACCTCTACCGTCTCCCTGAGCTCTCTGACAGAGGAAAGAGCCCCCAGTCACAGGCTGTGTCCCAAATGGCACCCTATTCCCTATATCTAGTGCACTACTATGGGCCCTGGTCAAAAGCAGTGCACTAAATAGGGAATAGGGTGTCATTTGGGACGCAGCCAGTGCTTGGCTTGGTGGCAGTAGCAGCCAGTAGCAGCCAGATACATACATTGTGTTGACATTCAATATTGTACCGGAGGTGCCTTAGCCATTGGTTTGAGTGACAGATCTGCCTGAGAAAGCTCTGCTGTCCCATAATTCACCGGGAGAGATTGTGTGTTCTCTCCAGTTCCCATGGTCCCTCCTTTCTACTGTCACATCCCAGGGTGCACAGAGCCTTGACAGCAATGACACAAAGGGTACAGTACTCACACCGCTCATAGTTAGCGTAACCACTAGTTTTACCCTCCCGGAAATGTACATGTTAAAAAGGTGTTGGAGATACAATAAAATGTGTTCTTGTGTAATTATTGTAAAACAAATTGCTTTCAAAAACGCCTGAAATGTCATATGTATTGGAAACAGGTTATAAAGTAATTGACATGCCATGTAACATGTTAGAATCTCAAACAATGTGTTAATTTCTTGTAGGGTAGGCTTAAACATGATGAGAAAAACGATACTGTACATTCACATGGTCTAATATGAAATGGTATGTGTGGAATATTGTACATATTGTATTCTTAGCCAGTGTGTCACATCATCTCTTAAATTTACCATGTCATCGATGTACAACATTTTTACTATAAAAACATGATATTTTTGTTAACAGTATCTGTGTAAAACACTACCCTGAGGCCAAGTCCCCTCAAATTCAAACCTGGACCTCCAAGCCAGTTCCACTGCATTTTTCTCCCTCTAATCAGGGAAATCAGGGACTGATTCAGACCCGGGACACAAGGTGGGTGCAACTAATTATCAGATAGAACAGAAAACCAGTATAGATGATTTTCAAGTACATATGTTGTAGAATTAAACACCTATATGCCTTAAAATGTTTATGGATTGAGAACCAGTTGAAGGGTTAAGACAGAGCAGAGACATTTATGTGCTTTTCATAACTCCCTGCAGCTGGTCTGGGTATGTCAATGACATGTGATGGAGATACAACTCCTCGTGATGGCTGTGTGGAGATTGGAGTAACAATGGAACTAGTGTTATCATTTGTTTGTGCTTATGACCTGACACATAGCCACATGCACATAATCTCAAGGGCCAGGGAGGATGGTAAATGATAAATGCTTAAATGTATGTGGTTGAGAATGGGTTATGGATGACATGTTTAAACCATATTTAAGTATTAATTGATATGTTTTATTATAATGTGTTATGAAATGATAAAGGTAAAACAGAATGAACATGATTGATACTTTGTACTTCAGATATATGTCTGGATGGTGAATATAGTCAATACAGAGTGTGATTGTTCTTTAATGTACGTATGTACATAATTTTTTTGAGTCACGCCACTAATAAGATACAGAGGCCCCATTTAGAGAAGCGCAAGTAGCCCCTGTGAGTAGCCAACATGTGATAATGAAAATATGTTATTCATTCACATAGAGAAGAGTAACTATGTATGTTGACTATGCATTTGTGTCTGTATAAAAGGACAGCTCCGGTTCAGGGCAAGCAGTTGCTCCATGGAGCAAGCTCGGCTTTGTTATGCAAATAATACAAGTCTAATTTTTGGATTCACGAGCTCCAGTCTCTTGAGAGATATTTTGAGTTGACTACTTTTGAGTGAAATATTTATACGACACCAGCAGGTTCCGGACCCCTGGCCTACGCAATGTTTATACAAAACATCCAGAGTACCCTGTAAGGAGCAATCTAACCAGGTAGGCTAATCATCATGTATGGAGGGACATCATCAATCCAACCAGGTAGGCTAATCATCATGTATGGAGGGCCATCATCAATCCAACCAGGTAGGCTAATCATCATGTATGGAGGGCCATCATCAATCTATCCAGGTAGGCTAATCATCATGTATGGAGGGCCATCATCAATCTATCCAGGTAGGCTAATCATCATGTATGGAGGGACATCATCAATCCAACCAGGTAGGCTAATCATCATGTATGGAGGGACATCATCAATCCAACCAGGTAGGCTAATCATCATGTATGGAGGGCCATCATCAATCTATCCAGGTAGGCTAATCATCATGTATGGAGGGACATCATCAATCCAACCAGGTAGGCTAATCATCATGTATGGAGGGCCATCATCAATCTATCCAGGTAGGCTAATCATCATGTATGGAGGGCCATCATCAATCTATCCAGGTAGGCTAATCATCATGTATGGAGGGACATCATCAATCCAACCAGGTAGGCTAATCATCATGTATGGAGGGACATCATCAATCCAACCAGGTAGGCTAATCATCATGTATGGAGGGACATCATCAATCCAACCAGGTAGGCTAATCATCATGTATGGAGGGACATCATCAATCCAACCAGGTAGGCTAATCATCATGTATGGAGGGACATCATCAATCCAACCAGGTAGGCTAATCATCATGTATGGAGGGCCATCATCAATCTATCCAGGTAGGCTAATCATCATGTATGGAGGGACATCATCAATCCAACCAGGTAGGCTAATCATCATGTATGGAGGGCCATCATCAATCTATCCAGGTAGGCTAATCATCATGTATGGAGGGCCATCATCAATCTATCCAGGTAGGCTAATCATCATGTATGGAGGGACATCATCAATCCAACCAGGTAGGCTAATCATCATGTATGGAGGGCCATCATCAATCTATCCAGGTAGGCTAATCATCATGTATGGAGGGACATCATCAATCCAACCAGGTAGGCTAATCATCATGTATGGAGGGCCATCAGCAATCAGCTAAGCAGGTAGGCTAATGATCATGTATGGACGGCCATCAGCAATCTAACCAGGTAGGCTGGTTAGGTATGTTTTTAATATTTAATAAATTAGCAAGTTCTAAAAAACGGTTTATTCGCTTTGTCATTATGGGTTATTGTGTGTAGACTGATGAGGACATTTTTTATTTAATCAATTTTAGAATAAGGCTGTAACGTAACAAAATGTGGAAAATGTCAAGGCCTCTGAATACTTTCCGAATGCATTTCATGTATTTACCATTAATTTCTATTGGGCACAAAATAATCTGAAACACAACCAAAACAAACAGCAAATGCATCCAAAGAATGTGTAGAGTCACAAGCTTGATGTAATCATTGCATGCTATCAATATGGGACCAAAACACATAAGTGAATTTGTCCCAATACTTTTGGTCCCCTAAAATGGGGGGACTATGTACAAAAAGTGCTGTAATTTCACCCGATATGGATGAAAAAACCCTCAAAATTAAAGCTGACAATATGCACTTTAAAATCATAATCATTGTATCATTTCAAATCCAAAGTGCTCGATTACAGAGCCAAAACAACAACAAATGGGTCACTGTCCTAATACTTTGGGAGCTCACTGTAAATGATAACACTACTGCATTATGGTTGTAGCACAGCGGTTCCCAAACTAGGGGTCGCGACCCCATGTAGTGTCGCCTGATATGAAAATAGGGTCGTGGGAGAATTTCCAAAATCCTGAAAAATAAATACAAATAAAATATATATTATAATATTGTCTTTGTATCTCAAAATCATTGTAATGTGGTTAACCTTAAAAATCAAAATCAAAATTATTCAAATCTAAAAGATCAAATTCAACCAGAGAGCGCCCTTAGATCATGGGAAAAGGCCGCACTTGACCGTTGTACTTGAATCATTCCCACAGTGAATGGCTAGGCCTGCTACACTATGAAACCACACACTATTGCAGAGACTTTGATATTAGCGGCCGCAATTCATATGGTGAAAACAATGTGTGGGGAGGCAGAAGCACAGAAACTCACATCACTACCTTTGTCAGATAACACTGTTAAACAAAGAATGTATGCTATTGCTAGCAATCAAGAGGAAACTCTGACTGAACGACTCAAACTGTCCAGCTCATGCTCTCCAGATGGACGTTAGCATGTGAGGGCCGAGATGCCCATGCATTGACTTTTGATTGCTATACATGTCGGGGGATGCTATTCACAAGGAAATATTGTTCCGTCTCACGATTCCCGAGCATGAAACGGCAGGTGGGATGTTCAGTGTGCTGCGTGGCTATATTGACGAAAAACAGATCCCAAGGGATCGAATGGTGGGCTTTTGCACAGATGGGGCTCCATCTATGGCAGGACGGCGGGCAGGCCTCTGCACTCTAGTTATGAATGTGTCTCCCTCTGCCATATGGAGGCATTGTATGATACACAGAGAGCAACTGGCGGCGAAAGGGTTGAGCACAGAACTCAGAGATATACTGCAGCAGGTAACTTCGATTGTAAACTACATCAAACCACATCCACTGTGCGAATGCCTGTTTGCAAAACGATGTGGAGATATGGGATCAGAGCATTACAATGTTCTATTTCACAGGCTTGGTGGTTATCGACGGGGATTGTTGGAAAGATTTTTCGCATTGAGAGAGGAACTGCTGTTATTCAAAATGGATGTAAAAAAACAGACTTGGTTGACTTTCTGTGTAATGAAAAAATGTGTCTCCTTGCTTATGTAACATTGGTAAACTGAACGCAAGCATGCAGGGGAAATACAAAAACATTCTACAGATGAGTGACCGGAGAGAGAGTCTTTCAAAAGCGAACAGTGGCCCCTTCCCTCGACTGTGCATGTTTCTAACATCCCACACGTGTGATGACTGCTCACCTCCAACTCTTGGAAGAGCACTTTGGGATCTACTTCCCAATCCGTTTTACTGTTATCCTGGCTCAGTTGACATGCCGGTAAGTGAAATCGAACAGCTATCGAGCTGTCATGTGACCGAATGCATTCACAGGTCACTACGGAGGAGTTTTGGTTCCTGACTCAAAGAGAATACCCTGCCGTCTCCCTCTGAGCAATAATGCCGCATTCAAGACAACTGGGAACTCTAAAAAAAAACGAGCTCCGACTGGGAAAAATCATTTTGAACGGTCATCCAACTCGGAATCTTGGTACTCTTTCTAGAGCTCCGACTTTCCGACCTGAAGATCACCGACATCATGATTTGACCTCGTATTTTTCAGAGTTCCCAGTTGTGTTGAAAGCTCCATAAAACTCATGGTACCCTCCGCCGGCTCATATCTGTGTGAAGCTGGAGTCAGGTGCTCTCGTCTGCATTAAAACCAAATATCGATCCAGGTTGGATGTGACAGCAGAGATGAGGTGCACACTGTCGACCACGCCCCCTGACTTTGAGAAGCTCCGATGCGACATGCATCAAGCCACACCCATCTCATTAGTGGTGGTGAGATAAGATACATTATTTCAGACTCATTTGCTATTGACTGTCATAGCGCCACATTAAAAATATGTGATGGTGAGTTGAGAAGACAATCAGAAATACTGTTAGAATGTTTTTCAATTGACTGCCATAGCCCCAATTAAAAAAGTAAACATTGGTTGTTAATTACATCATTTATTTCACATGGTTGGGGTCACGAGAATTTTCAGATATCAAAATGGGGTCGTTGGACAAAAAAGCTTGGGAACCCTTGTTGTAGTACGTTCAGTAAAAGACCTGTGAGTCACACAGGATTGGTGTATACAATAAATAGAGACACTTCCATTATAGGTCTCTCGTTTTAATGAATACACACATTCAAAGAAAACCCATTCAATGCAAGAGGTGGAGAAGGTTGCATTGAAGAAACTGAGTCAAAAGCTTTGGCTGATGCTTCATAAGGCTCTCCGTTTCATCTCAGGAGAGTGCAGCCAAGTCTACACACTTTGTCTGCGTCCCAAATGGCACCCTATTCTCTATATAGCTCACTATTTATGACTAGGGCCCTGGTCCAAAGTAATACACTATGTAGGGTAATCAGGTGCACTTTGGGACGCGGCCTCTCTCTCAACCCAGGAGAGTGCAGCCAGGCCTACACTGCATTTGTAGCAGTCTGAAAAGCCAAATGATATTGTCAAGGTGGAAGCCTTTCAACAGAGCTTTGATTTCAGCTGAGCAGGCGCATTGTGGAGACACACAAACGATGGAATGGACAGCATGGGGAGAGAAGTAAATGGAGAGGCACATGGTCAATTGGCAAAAAAGATTAAAGACAGAAAGCTTCAGACTTTTACTTCTGAGACCACATTTACTTTAGTATACTGCTCAATCGGTTCCTGAGAGTGAAAAAGAGGGCTGAGAAAATGGAGAAAGTGCTTTTAGGGGTAAAGATTAGGTATGCTGAGTCTAGAGAGAGAAGGACAGATACAAAATAGCTCTCAGGGAAGATGGACGTTTTTGAACTGATGTAAAGCTAATTTGATGGACCCAAAACATTTATTACAGCATGAGTTGGGATACTGACTGAAACTTGGATTCTCTCCTTCAGACACTTTGATCTGAGTCACATATTGATATCAGCCGCATCCCAAATGATACCTTATTCCCTATGTAGTGCACTACTATGGGCCCTGGTCCATAGGCCGCTATGTAGGGAATAGGGTGCCATTTGGGACGTACCATTCCATATCTGAAAGTTAGCTTGAAGATGCTACACAGCTATTCTATGGTCCAGTTATTTTCCCCAGACACTCCATTCACCACACAAGATGGGGACAATTTGCTCTCTGGCAGTGGAGGGCACGGTAATGACATGATGCAGGCGCTTCATGCACAGAGACAGGGATAGAGAGGGGTGGTGGATTGTTATGATCATGTCAGCGCATGAATCTAAGGCTTTTCTTGATAATAAGAAGATTGTGGGAGCTGTAGTGTTGGATTTCAGTGCAGCCTTTGATATTATTGACCATAACCTGTTGTTGAAAACACTTATGTGTTATGGCTTTTCAACCTCTGCCATATCGTGGATTCAGAGCTATCTATCTAATAGAACTCAAAGGGTTTTCTTTAATGGAAGCTTCTCTAATGTTAACCAGGGCAGCTCTCTAGGCCCTCTACTCTTTCTATTTTTACCAATGACCTGCCACTGGCATTAAACAAAACATGTGTCCATGTATGCTGATGATTCAACCCTATACGCGTCAGCAACCACATCTAGTGAAATCACTGCAACCCTAAACAAAGAGTTGCAGTCAGTTATAGAACGGGTGGGCAGTAATAAACTGGTCCTGAACATCTCTAAAAGTGCTGCAAAGAAAGACCTAGTTCAGGTGCAGCTGATCCAGAACAGAGTGGCACGTCTTGCTCTTCATTGTAATAAGAGGGCTAATATTTATACTATGCATGGCAGTCTCTCTTGGCTAAGAGTTGAGTAATGACTGACTGCATCGCTTAAAATTGTTATAAGAAATTTGAATGTGTTGGAAATTCCAAATTGTTTGCATAATCAACTTACACACAGCTCTGACACACACACTTACCCCACCAGACATGCCACCAGGGGTCTTTTCATAGTCCCCAGGTCCACAACATATTCAAGGAAATGTACAGTATTATATAGAGCCATGAGTGCATGGAACTCCCTTCCATTTTATATAGTGCAAGTGAACAGCAAACCTGGTTTAAAAAAAACAAATAAAGCAACACCTCACGGCACAACGTCTCTCCCTCGTGTGACCTACTTGTTGAGTGTATGTACTGACTAGGGCTGTTGCGGTCATGACATTTTATCAGCGGGTTATTGTCATGCAAATGACTGCCGGTCTCACTGGTAATTGTCTGTTAATTAACATAAACACGTCTAGCATCTACAGGCCTCCACACATTCATGTCGCTGATGCACGCCATTGGAACATCTACATTTGAACAAGTCTAATAAATCTATTTAATATATAATAATCAATTTATTTTAGGTAGGTCTAAAGAAACTTTATGATATGAAGAAAATGTTTTTTTTTAGAAGAACAGAATATGAGTTGGCCTACTGTATGTTACCTGGCTATGCTCCATGCCATTGGCTGTAGGCTTGTTAATTTAGCAGACAAGATATGCTTATAAGTTCCGTGCCATTATTTTATTATTAAATGATTTTATAGTAAGAATAATATAATTGAACTTAGCTGAATAAAATAGAAATGATATTTTTCCCTTTCCGGAGTGAGTGCGCATATGAAGTGGCTATGTTGAGCGTAAACGTGATCATTTGAAACAAGTCCTATACGTTAGATTTAGTTATTTGGCAACTTTAGCAGTAAAGGATACGAACCTTAGATTGTCAACAAAACAAATATGGCTGCATGATTTGAGAAAGTTCCTTGCCTCAGGCTGCATGATGTGGCTATAGGCTATTGATGATTTGAGAAAGTTCCTTGCCTCAGGCTGCATGATGTGGCTATAGGCTATTGATGATTTGAGAAAGTTCCTTGCCTCAGGCTGCATGATGTGGCTATAGGCTATTGATGATTTGAGAAAGTTCCTTGCCTCAGGCTGCATGATGTGGCTATAGGCTATTGATGATTTGAGAAAGTTCCTTGCCTCAGGCTGCATGATGTGGCTATAGGCTATTGATGATTTGAGAAAGTTCCTTGCCTCAGGCTGCATGATGTGGCTATAGGCTATTGATGATTTGAGAAAGTTCCTTGCCTCAGGCTGCATGATGTGGCTATAGGCTATTGATGATTTGAGAAAGTTCCTTGCCTCAGGCTGCACACGCTGTTCTCTCATCAAGTGATCATATTTTCACCCATCAGACTATTTTTACTAACATGCTAAATTTGTTTCGATTTACAAATGGTCCATTATCAAAACGGGCAGGAACAGTGGCAGGGGAAAAAAATACATGTCATCAGTATGCACCCGAATAACGAATGGAGGCCGCTTTCCCGCAGTTCGTTTTTTTCAATGATGCCGAGTAGGCTCCTCCGGTTTCATAGCGGAGCATGTGCTTAATATGAGCAGCTGATAAATAAATATAGTAGCCTCTTTTTAGTGGCAACCATCAAAACCCTGCTTTCACACGCGATTGCATAAAGAAATGTCTGGCCTTATAAGAACACTTATTTCACTCCAGCCATCAACCACTGTTTGAGGAGCATGCAGCCTCTCGCTAATCCATGGGCTCTCCAACCCTGTTCCTGCAGCTACCCAGTGCTTAATTAGGCAAACCAAGTGAAATTTGTTCGGGGAACATCGATAGTAACATGTTTTCACAACGAAACATATTTAATGAAACGGTTGAACAGCCCCTCTCTCTGTGCGCCCAAGAAAGGGATGAAGGAGAGAGAGAGAGAGGAGATGGAAACGCACGGGTGGTGAGATATTCTGTAGCTAAAGGTCATGTGTCAGCCTATTAATAAAAAATCACATCAAACATTTATCATCAAAACAGTGTCGTGCTTTTAAAACGCACCTCACTGTCATCAGTCAATTTGAAGAAAGAAGTTCAACAGCAGGTTGAAAGATGCTGTTGAAAATATAAAACAAATGCCCTATTACTAGACTATTCAAAATCAAAGACACATTCACTATAATTGTAGACTAACTCTGTAAGCCGCCCTGCACAATCAATGACCGAACAGCATCTTTCTGCCATGTGTAATATGCAGTAGGATATTAGGCTTTGTATTGTATAACGGCACAATCATTATTTTAATTCAGGGGGGATTTCGGGCTTGGGCTCATAAATAGGTCTATGGTATGAATAAGCTCTAACAGTATGTGTGTTGAATTAATCATCACCTTAGAAAGAGCTGTCCATTTAGTTGTGTTAGGCTTTGAAACAACGACCATGTTTTCCACTCAGTTTCAACCTGTTGTTGAACTTCTTTCTTCAAATTGACTGATCACAGTGAAGTTGCGTTTTAACAGCACGACACTGTTTTGAAGATAAGTGTTTGATGTGATTTTCGATTGCATTTGCATTGATGTCAGAGTGGTTAGAGGGACAATAGAGCGCTGGGTACCAGGCCATTAGTGACCCGATGATCGTTAGCAGTTGGGTACTACTAACGCATATCCAGAGTGCATAAAAGGAGATTACTGTCACGTGGAATTTTACTGCGGTCATGACAGATGACTTCCGGTGTGGCAGTAATACGGTCTCCGCAACAGCCCTAGTACTGACAAGTATGTGTAACTGATAGATGCACACACGTGCACTACTGGTCTGGGATACCTGAGGGATATTCCTACCCAGCTCCATGTTGCTGACTGGTCTGGGATACCTGAGGGATATTCCTACACAGCTCCATGTTGCTGAGTGCAAATGTAAAGCGATGCGGAGCGACCAACGGACGACGACGCTTCTGAATTATTTCACTCCATCTTGCCAGATAATCTGATTCCTTTTAGTTTGGTTCGCCTATCTCCCGGGCTGCAATTCATAACAAGCCCATCAATATAATGGTTCTCTCCTCAAATAGCTCCCTGTGGCGCTGAGAGGAGCTAACAGAGACATCAGAGACCTGGTTTTGGGACAAACAGGTGGAAACATATTGGTTGCGTCCCAAATGGCACCTCATTCCCTTTATAGTGCACTACTTTTGACCAGAGTCTTATGGGCCCTGGTCAAATGTAGTGCATTATGTAGGGAATAGGGTACTATTTGGGACACAGACATTGACTCACCTGGGTGGTACTGTAGGATGTACATTGTTGGTGAGAAGATATGTCTATATACTATTGGTTATGAACTATACAATCGTTTGAATGTACATAGGACTTGAAAGGTACCTGGACTGGACTGTACATATTTTCCACTGCTATGTCTGTAAGCATATCTATTGGTTTGGAACTATCTTAGCAATGCCTTGAATATGTTTCTTCTTATAGACACCGATTTCAATTTCCAGGAGAGACCCTTGAAGAAGAAAACCCTTCCCGCTACCATGGTTACACAGACAACAAACAGGTACTCAAGGCTCCGTGAGTGGCCACGATCATCACCATGTGTCTACCAGGCCCAGAGGTGACACCATGACACTGAGGGGCTGAAGGTGCTCTATTTGTCACCACTCAACCTGCTCTGCTGAAACTACACTCTTAGATAAAGGGCTGTTCTGGCTCATCCCTGTCCAGTCACCCTTCATGGTTCTAGGTAGAATCCTTTCACCCACCCGCAAAAAAACTAAAAATATCCACAAATGTTTTAAAGATAGCTTTTTTTCTAAGAGGAGAGGAGAGGAGAGGAAAAGAGAGGAGAAGAGAGGAGAGGAAAGATGAGGGAAGGGGAGAAGAGATGAGGGAAGGGGAGAGGAGGAGAGGTTCTGAAGAATGCTTTTTCCCAGAGTGCAACACATTACCATCTGTTTTACTAAGCTACTCTAACGCCACTCTATCCTTCCCTTTGCTTCTCTTCTCCTCTTCCTCCTTCTCCTTCTCCTCCTCCTCTCCTTCCTCCTCTGTTGAGGAAACTATGGCAACACCAATTCTTAACCCCCGGCTGTTAAAGTGAAGCTCAGGTCTTTTAGGTGAGAACACGTTATTCCATTCCTGTTTTCTTACTCTGCTTTTAAAATAATTACATCCTGTACAAGGGCTTGTTCCTGTAATGCAGTGTGAGGTGTGTGAGGTTTGTGTGTGTGTGTGTGTGTGTGTTTTTTGTGAGTGTGTGTGTGTTTTTGTGAGTGTGTGTGTGTGGAGGGGCTTGTACCAGATAGGAACCATGCATCATTGTGTGATAAATATTACATGAACACTTCATTTACACAAGACTTCTTTCTGCCTGTGATGTCATCTCTGGTGACACACACACACACACACACACACACACACACACACGCACATCTACACACACGTGGCGCCATCTCCAGTCATATCATCCTATCTCTGTGATACTGTATGTGGTGCCATCTCCAGTCATATCATCCTATCTCTGTGATACTGTACGTGGTGCCATCTCCGGTCATATCATCCTATCTCTGTGATACTGTATGTGGTGCCATCTCCAGTCATATCATCCTATCTCTGTGATACTGTACGTAGTGCCATCTCCGGTCATATCATCATATCTCTGTGATACTGTACGTGGTGCCATCTCCAGTCATATCATCCTATCTCTGTGATACTGTACGTGGTGTCATCTCCAGTCATATCATCCTATCTCTGTGATACTGTACGTGGTGCCATCTCCAGTCATATCATCCTATCTCTGTGATACTGTACGTGGTGCCATCTCCGGTCATATCATCCTATCTCTGTGATACTGTACGTGGTGCCATCTCCAGTCATATCATCCTATCTCTGTGATACTGTACGTGGTGCCATCTCCGGTCATATCATCCTATCTCTGTGATACTGTACGTGGTGCCATCTCCAGTCATATCATCCTATCTCTGTGATACTGTACGTGGTGCCATCTCCGGTCATATCATCCTATCTCTGTGATACTGTACGTGGTGCCATCTCCAGTCATATCATCCTATCTCTGTGATACTGTACGTGGTGCCATCTCCAGTCATATCATCCTATCTCTGTGATACTGTACGTGGTGCCATCTCCAGTCATATCATCCTATCTCTGTGATACTGTATGTGGTGCCATCTCCAGTCATATCATCCTATCTCTGTGATACTGTACGTGGTGCCATCTCCAGTCATATCATCTTATCTCTGTGATACTGTACGTGGTGCCATCTCCAGTCATATCATCCTATCTCTGTGATTCTGTACGTGGTGCCATCTCCAGTCATATCATCCTATCTCTGTGATACTGTACGTGGTGCCATCTCCGGTCATATCATCCTATCTCTGTGATACTGTACGTGGTGCCATCTCCGGTCATATCATCCTATCTCTGTGATACTGTACGTGGTGCCATCTCCGGTCATATCATCCTATCTCTGTGATACTGTATGTGGTGCCATCTCCAGTCATATCATCATATCTCTGTGATACTGTATGTGGTGCCATCTCCAGTCATATCATCCTATCTCTGTGATACTGTATGTGGTGCCATCTCCAGTCATATCATCCTATCTCTGTGATTCTGTACGTGGTGCCATCTCCAGTCATATCATCCTATCTCTGTGATACTGTACGTGGTGCCATCTCCAGTCATATCATCCTATCTCTGTGATACTGTACGTGGTGTCATCTCTGGTCATATCATTCTATCTCTGTGATACTGTACATGGTGCCTTCTCCAGTCATATCATCCTATCTCTGTGATACTGTACATGGTGCCTTCTCCAGTCATATCATCCTATCTCTGTGATACTGTACGTGGTGCCTTCTCCAGTCATATCATCCTATCTCTGTGATTCTGTACGTGGTGCCATCTCCAGTCATATCATCCTATCTCTGTGATTCTGTACGTGGTGCCATCTCCAGTCATATCATCCTATCTCTGTGATACTGTACGTGGTGCCATCTCCAGTCATATCATCCTATCTCTGTGATACTGTATGTGGTGTCATCTCTGGTCATATCATTCTATCTCTGTGATACTGTACATGGTGCCTTCTCCAGTCATATCATCCTATCTCTGTGCCTCTGATGTGGGCCCTTCTGGTTCACTCCTTGTGTCACGCACCTCGCCGACATACAACCACCAATTAAAAATGTATAACGTTCGTACAGTTAATTAACCTGGAAGATGGCAAGGGGTGGTGTTGATTTTACAAACAGTTAATGTCAATCATGTCTAATGTGCTCTGCAGTGTGTGTACAGTGCCTTCGGAAAGTATTCAGACCCCTTTACTAAAATTGATTAAATTGTTTTTCAAAAACAGGTTTTTAGAAATGTTTGCCAAGAGTGTGCAAAGCTGTCATCAAGGCAACGGGTGGCTACTTTGAAGAATCTCAAATCTCAAATATATTTTGATTTGTTTAACATTTTTTGGTTACTACATGATTCCATATGTGTTATTTCATAGTTTTGATGTCTTCATTATTATTCTACAATGTATAAAATAGTAATAATATAGAAAAACCCTTGAATGAGTAGGTGTGTCCAAACGTTTGACTGGTACTGTACATACATACCTCAATGACCTCGTACCCCTGCACATTGACTCTGTACTGGTACCCCGTGTATATAGACAAGTTATCATTACTCAGTACTGGTACCCCGTGTATATAGACAAGTTATCATTACTCAGTACTGGTACCCCGTGTATATAGACAAGTTATCATTACTCAGTACTGGTACCCCGTGTATATAGACAAGTTATCATTACTCAGTACTGGTACCCCGTGTATATAGACAAGTTATCATTACTCAGTACTGGTACCCCGTGTATATAGACAAGTTATCATTACTCAGTACTGGTACCCTGTGTATATAGACAAGTTATCATTACTCAGTACTGGTACCCTGTGTATATAGACAAGTTATCATTACTCAGTACTGGTACCCTGTGTATATAGACAAGTTATCATTACTCAGTACTGGTACCCTGTGTATATAGACAAGTTATCATTACTCAGTACTGGTACCCTGTGTATATATATACAAGTTATCATTACTCAGTACTGGTACCCTGTGTATATATATACAAGTTATCATTACTCAGTACTGGTACCCCGTGTATATAGACAAGTTATCATTACTCAGTACTGGTACCCCGTGTATATAGACAAGTTATCGTTACTCATTGTGGATCTATTATTACTTTTATTATTACATGTTTTATTATTTCTCTATTTTCTTTCTCTCTGTATTGTTGGGAAGGGCCCTTAAGTAAGCATTTCACTGTTAGTCTACAGCTGTTGTTTAGGAAGTATGTAACAAATAAATTGTTTCATTTGATTAGATTTATCTAACACGCATCAAACTTGCCTTATAAACAGGTTGTTGCAGCACAGCTTGGAACAACTGCAAATCAAATCTGCAGGGGTGAATTGCAATTACCCAGTGAATTGATAAGATCTGTTGTTCCCCATCATACATGCCACAGTGAATGAACAACAGCCTCTGGTAGGGTGTTTCACTTCTACACGCACACGCACGCGCACGAGCACACACACAAACACACACACACACACAAACACACACACACAACACACACACACACACACACACACACACACACACACACACACACACACACACACACACACACACACACACACACACACACACACACACACACACGGGAGGGAGAGCCTACTAGTCTAGTTAGAACTACAGGTTGTTCTGTTCAGTTGTTTAGTTCTTAGAGCCATTGATCATTCTAACCACAAGCTGGGGACAATAAGGAACAAACACCACCACAGATCTGTTGCAGTCCTCCATGTGGGCTAAGCAAAACTACAGGCACACACACACACACACACACACACACACACAAGCACGCACAAACACAAACGCACAAGCACGCACACACACACACGTGCGCATGCACAAGCACGCACACACCACACCAGAAACTAGTCAAAAACAGTGAAACACAATGCAAGTCCATTTTGTATCACCTATTATGTGACAGGTCTCATTCTCAGACTCTGACTAAATGGATGGAATATAAACATGTTCACTAGACTGAAAAAAAAAAAAATCTCGTACATGTCTAAATATTTAATTGGACATTAAAGTCCCATCACACGACCTGAGAGACCTATACCAAGGTACTCAGTGTCTACACTGAGTGTACAAAACATTTGGAAGACCTTCCTAATATTGAGTTTGCCCTCAGAACAGCCTCAAGTTGTCGGGGCATGGACTACAAGGTGTCGAAAGCTTTCCACAGGGATGCTGGCCCATGTTGACTCCAATGTTTCCCACAGTTGTGTCAAATTGGCTGGATGTCCTTTGGGTGGTGGACCATTCCTGATACACACGGGAAACTGTTGAGCATGAAAAACCCAGCAGCGTTGCAGTTTCTAACACAATCAAACCAGTGCGCCTGACACCTACTACCATACCCCGTTCAAAGGCACTTAAATATTTTGTCTTGCCCATTCACCCTCTGAATGGCACACATACACAATCCATGTCTCAGTTGTCTCAAGGCTTAAATATCCTTCTTTAACCTGTCTCCTCCCCTTAATCTACACTGATTGAAGTGCATTTAACAAGTTACATTAATTAGAGATCATAGCTTTCACTTGGTCAGTCTATGTCATGGAAAGAGCATGTTTTGTATACTCTGTGTGGCTGTGTTTGTGACAACTCACCCTTTTTATTTCATAACATTTAATTGGGCATTATGAGCCATTACACCACCTGAAAGCAGGCTACATGAAAGCACTCTGTTTCTATGGTTTTTCTCATTTCAAAAACATTTAATTGGGCATTTTGGCAGCACTACACAACCTGAAGGGCTGTTTTAGCTCACCGGGCTACATCAAATATCCCACTGGTATAATAGTAGATCACTGGTCTACATCAAATATCCCACTGGTATAATAGTAAATCACCGGTCTACATCAAATATCCTACTGGAATAATAGTAGCTCACCGGGCTACATCAAATATCCTACTGGAAAATAGTGGATCACTGGTATCCATCAAATGACCCTACTGGAATTGTTATCTACTCTACTAGCTCACTGGACTACACCACAGGAACTAATAGTAGCTCACTGGACTACACCACAGGCTATAATAGTAGCTCACTGGTCTACACCACATGAACTAATAGTAGATCACTGGACTACACCACAGGAACTAATAGTAGATCACTGACACCACAGGAACTAATAGTAGATCACTGGACTACACCACAGGAACTAATAGTAGATCACTGAACTACACCACAGGCTATAATAGTAGATCACTGGCCTACACCACAGGAACTAATAGTAGATCACTGGACTACACCACAGGCTATAATAGTAGCTCACTGGACTACACCACAGGCTATAATAGTAGTTCACTGGACTACACCACAGGCTATAATAGTAGCTCACTGGTCTACACCACAGGAACTAATAGTAGATCACTAGTCTACACCACAGGAACTAATAGTAGCTCACTGGACTACAACACAGGAACTAATAGTAGTTCACTGGTCTACACCACAGGCTATAATAGTAGTTCACTGGACTACACCACAGGCTATAATAGTAGTTCACTGGACTACACCACAGGAACTAATAGTAGTTCACTGGTCTACACCACAGGAACTAATAGTAGCTCACTGGACTACAACACAGGAACTAATAGTAGTTTACTGGTCTACACCACAATAACTAATATTAGCTCACGGGTCTACACCACAGGAACTAATAGTAGCTCACTGGACTACACCACAGGCTATAATAGTAGACTACTGGTCCACACCACAGGAACTAATAGTTCACTGGTCTACAATAAGGAACTAATAGTAGCTCACTGGACTACATCACAGGAACTAATAGTAGCTCACTGGACTACTCCACAGGAACTAATAGTAGCTCACTGGACTACACTACATTAACTAATAGTAGCTCACTGGACTACACCACAGGCTATAATAGTAGCTCACTGGACTACACCACAGGCTATAATAGTAGATCACTGGTCTACACCACAGGAACTAATAGTAGTTCACTGATCTACACCACAGGAACTAATAGTAGTTCACTGGTCTACACCACAGGAACTAATAGTATCTCACTGGACTACACCACAGGAACTAATAGTAGTTCACTGGACTACACCACAGGCTATAATAGTAGATCACTGGTCTACACCACAGGAACTAATAGTAGCTCACTGGACAACACCAGAGGAACTAATAGTAGCTCACTGGACTACACCACAGGAACTAATAGTAGCTCACTGGACTACACCACAGGCTATAATAGTAGCTCACTGGTCTACACCACAGGAACTAATAGTAGCTCACTGGACTACACCACAATAACTAATAGTAGTTCACTGGACTAAACCACAGGCTATAATAGTAGATCACTGGAATACACCACAGGAACTAATAGTAGCTCACTGGACTACACCACAGGAACTAATAGTATCTCACTGGACTACACCACAGGAACTAATAGTAGCTCACTGGTCTACCCCACAGGCTATAATAGTAGCTCACTGGTCTACACCACAGGAACTAATAGTAGATCACTGGACTACACCACAGGAAATAATAGTAGTTCACTGGACTACACCACAGGCTAT
This sequence comes from Coregonus lavaretus, assembly GCF_964263955.1. Taxonomy (NCBI): domain Eukaryota; kingdom Metazoa; phylum Chordata; class Actinopteri; order Salmoniformes; family Salmonidae; genus Coregonus; species Coregonus lavaretus. The sequence goes on from NW_028165023.1 coordinate 26,988, forward strand.
AATAGTATATCACTGTACTACACCACAGGAACTAATAGCTCACTGGACTACACCTCAGTAACTAATAGTAGCTCACTGGACTACGCCACAGGAACTAATAGTAGCTCACTGGACTACACCACAGGCTATAATAGTAGATCACTGGACTACACCACAGGAAATAATAGTAGCTCACTGGTCTACACCACAGGAACTAATAGTAGTTCACTGGACTACACCACAGGCTATAATAGTAGATCACTGTACTACACCACAGGAACTAATAGCTCACTGGACTACACCACAGTAACTAATAGTAGCTCACTGGACTACGCCACAGGAACTAATAGTAGCTCACTTGACTACACCACAGGCTATAATAGTAGATCACTGGACTACACCACAGGAAATAATAGCTCACTGGACTACACCACAGGAACTAATAGTAGATCACTTTACTACACCACAGGCTATAATAGTAGCTCACTGGTCTACACCACAGTAACTAATAGTAGCTCACTGGACTACGCCACAGGAACAAATAGTAGCTCACTGGACTACACCACAGGCTATAATAGTAGATCACTGGACTACACCACAGGAAATAATAGTAGCTCACTGGTCTACACCACAGGAACTAATAGTAGTTCACTGGACTACACCACAGGCTATAATAGTAGATCACTGTACTACACCACAGGAACTAATAGCTCACTGGACTACACCACAGTAACTAATAGTAGCTCACTGGACTACGCCACAGGAACTAATAGTAGCTCACTTGACTACACCACAGGCTATAATAGTAGATCACTGGACTACACCACAGGAAATAATAGCTCACTGGACTACACCACAGGAACTACTAGTAGATCACTTTACTACACCACAGGCTATAATAGTAGCTTACTGGTCTACACCACAGGAACTAATAGTAGCTCACTGGACTACACCACAGGAACTACTAGTAGTTCACTGGTCTACACCACAGGAACTAATAGTAGTTCACTGGTCTACACCACAGGCTATAATAGTAGCTCACTGGACTACACCACAGGCTATAATAGTAGATCACTGGTCTACACCACAGGAACTAATAGTAGTTCACTGGTCTACACCACAGGAACTAATAGTAGCTCAATGGACTACAACACAGGAACTAATACTAGTTCACTGGTCTACACCACAATAAATAATAGTAGTTCACTGGTCTACACCACAGGAACTAATAGTAGCTCACTGGATTACACCACAGGAACTAATAGTAGCTCACTGGACTACACCACATGAACTAATAGTAGTTCACTGGTCTACACCACAATAACTAATAGTAGCTCACTGGTCTACACCACAGGAACTAATAGTAGCTCACTGGACTACACCACAGGCTATAATAGTAGACCACTAGTCTACACCACAGGAACTAATAGTAGTTCACTGTTCTACACTACAGGAACTAATAGTAGCTCACTGGACTACACCACAGGAACTAATATTAGCTCACTGGACTACTCCACAGGAACTAATAGTAGCTCACTGGACTACACCACATGAACTAATAGTAGCTCACTGGACTACACCACATGCTATAATAGTAGCTCACTGGACTACACCACAGGAACTAATAGTAGTTCACTGGTCTACACCACAGGAACTAATAGTAGCTCGCTGGACTACACCACAGGAACTAATAGTAGCTCACTGGTCTACACCACAGGAACTATCAGTAGCTCAGTGGACTACACCACAGGAACTAATAGTAGCTCACTGGACTACACCACAGGCTATAATAGTAGTTCACTGAACTACACCACAGGCTATAATCGTAGCTCACTGGACTACACCACAGGAACTAATAGTATCTCACTGGACTACACCACAGGAACTAATAGTAGCTCACTGGTCTACCCCACAGGCTATAATAGTAGCTCACTGGTCTACCCCACAGGCTATAATAGTAGCTCACTGGTCTACACCACAGGAACTAATAGTAGATCACTGGACTACACCACAGGCTATAATAGTAGATCACTGTACTACACCACAGGAACTAACAGCTCACTGGACTACACCACAGTAACTAATAGTAGCTCACTGGACTACGCCACAGGAACTAATAGTAGCTCACTTGACTACACCACAGGCTATAATAGTAGATCACTGGACTACACCACAGGAAATAATAGCTCACTGGACTACACCACAGGAACTAATAGTAGATCACTTTACTACACCACAGGCTATAATAGTAGCTCACTGGTCTACACCACAGTAACTAATAGTAGCTCACTGGACTACGCCACAGGAACTAATAGTAGCTCACTGGACTACACCACAGGCTATAATAGTAGATCACTGGACTACACCACAGGAAATAATAGTAGCTCACTGGTCTACACCACAGGAACTAATAGTAGTTCACTGGACTACACCACAGGCTATAATAGTAGATCACTGTACTACACCACAGGAACTAATAGCTCACTGGACTACACCACAGTAACTAATAGTAGCTCACTGGACTACGCCACAGGAACTAATAGTAGCTCACTTGACTACACCACAGGCTATAATAGTAGATCACTGGACTACACCACAGGAAATAATAGCTCACTGGACTACACCACAGGAACTAATAGTAGATCACTTTACTACACCACAGGCTATAATAGTAGCTCACTGGTCTACACCACAGGAACTAATAGTAGCTCACTGGACTACACCACAGGAACTACTAGTAGTTCACTGGTCTACACCACAGGAACTAATAGTAGTTCACTGGTCTACACCACAGGCTATAATAGTAGCTCACTGGACTACACCACAGGCTATAATAGTAGATCACTGGTCTACACCACAGGGACTAATAGTAGTTCACTGGTCTACACCACAGGAACTAATAGTAGCTCAATGGACTACAACACAGGAACTAATACTAGTTCACTGGTCTACACCACAATAAATAATAGTAGTTCACTGGTCTACACCACAGGAACTAATAGTAGCTCACTGGATTACACCACAGGAACTAATAGTAGCTCACTGGACTACACCACATGAACTAATAGTAGTTCACTGGTCTACACCACAATAACTAATAGTAGCTCACTGGTCTACACCACAGGAACTAATAGTAGCTCACTGGACTACACCACAGGCTATAATAGTAGACCACTGGTCTACACCACAGGAACTAATAGTAGTTCACTGGTCTACACTACAGGAACTAATAGTAGCTCACTGGACTACACCACAGGAACTAATATTAGCTCACTGGACTACTCCACAGGAACTAATAGTAGCTCACTGGACTACACCACATGAACTAATAGTAGCTCACTGGACTACACCACATGCTATAATAGTAGCTCACTGGACTACACCACAGGAACTAATAGTAGTTCACTGGTCTACACCACAGGAACTAATAGTAGCTCGCTGGACTACACCACAGGAACTAATAGTAGCTCACTGGTCTACACCACAGGAACTATCAGTAGCTCAGTGGACTACACCACAGGAACTAATAGTAGCTCACTGGACTACACCACAGGCTATAATAGTAGTTCACTGAACTACACCACAGGCTATAATCGTAGCTCACTGGACTACACCACAGGAACTAATAGTATCTCACTGGACTACACCACAGGAACTAATAGTAGCTCACTGGTCTACCCCACAGGCTATAATAGTAGCTCACTGGTCTACACCACAGGAACTAATAGTAGATCACTGGACTACACCACAGGAAATAATAGTAGTTCACTGGACTACACCACAGGCTATAATAGTATATCACTGTACTACACCACAGGAACTAATAGCTCACTGGACTACACCACAGTAACTAATAGTAGCTCACTGGACTACGCCACAGGAACTAATAGTAGCTCACTGGACTACACCACAGGCTATAATAGTAGATCACTGGACTACACCACAGGAAATAATAGTAGCTCACTGGTCTACACCACAGGAACTAATAGTAGTTCACTGGACTACACCACAGGCTATAATAGTAGATCACTGTACTACACCACAGGAACTAATAGCTTACTGGACTACACCACAGTAACTAATAGTAGCTCACTGGACTACGCCACAGGAACTAATAGTAGCTCACTTGACTACACCACAGGCTATAATAGTAGATCACTGGACTACACCACAGGAAATAATAGCTCACTGGACTACACCACAGGAACTAATAGTAGATCACTTTACTACACCACAGGCTATAATAGTAGCTCACTGGTCTACACCACAGTAACTAATAGTAGCTCACTGGACTATGCCACAGGAACTAATAGTAGCTCACTGGACTACACCACAGGCTATAATAGTAGATCACTGGACTACACCACAGGAAATAATAGTAGCTCACTGGTCTACACCACAGGAACTAATAGTAGTTCACTGGACTACACCACAGGCTATAATAGTAGATCACTGTACTACACCACAGGAACTAATAGCTCACTGGACTACACCACAGTAACTAATAGTAGCTCACTGGACTACGCCACAGGAACTAATAGTAGCTCACTTGACTACACCACAGGCTATAATAGTAGATCACTGGACTACACCACAGGAAATAATAGCTCACTGGACTACACCACAGGAACTAATAGTAGATCACTTTACTACACCACAGGCTATAATAGTAGCTCACTGGTCTACACCACAGGAACTAATAGTAGCTCACTGGACTACACCACAGGAACTACTAGTAGTTCACTGGTCTACACCACAGGAACTAATAGTAGTTCACTGGTCTACACCACAGGCTATAATAGTAGCTCACTGGACTACACCACAGGCTATAATAGTAGATCACTGGTCTACACCACAGGGACTAATAGTAGTTCACTGGTCTACACCACAGGAACTAATAGTAGCTCAATGGACTACAACACAGGAACTAATACTAGTTCACTGGTCTACACCACAATAAATAATAGTAGTTCACTGGTCTACACCACAGGAACTAATAGTAGCTCACTGGATTACACCACAGGAACTAATAGTAGCTCACTGGACTACACCACATGAACTAATAGTAGTTCACTGGTCTACACCACAATAACTAATAGTAGCTCACTGGTCTACACCACAGGAACTAATAGTAGCTCACTGGACTACACCACAGGCTATAATAGTAGACCACTGGTCTACACCACAGGAACTAATAGTAGTTCACTGGTCTACACTACAGGAACTAATAGTAGCTCACTGGACTACACCACAGGAACTAATATTAGCTCACTGGACTACTCCACAGGAACTAATAGTAGCTCACTGGACTACACCACATGAACTAATAGTAGCTCACTGGACTACACCACATGCTATAATAGTAGCTCACTGGACTACACCACAGGAACTAATAGTAGTTCACTGGTCTACACCACAGGAACTAATAGTAGCTCGCTGGACTACACCACAGGAACTAATAGTAGCTCACTGGTCTACACCACAGGAACTATCAGTAGCTCAGTGGACTACACCACAGGAACTAATAGTAGCTCACTGGACTACACCACAGGCTATAATAGTAGTTCACTGAACTACACCACAGGCTATAATCGTAGCTCACTGGACTACACCACAGGAACTAATAGTAGTTCACTGGTCTACACCACAGGAACTAATAGTAGTTCACTGGTCTACACCACAGGAACTAATAGCAGCTCACTGGACTACACCACAGGCTATAATAGTAGATCACTGGACTACACCACAGGAACTAATAGTAGCTCACCGGGTCGGCATCTGCAGGCTGCTGTTCCATCAGAATGAGTCAGGCAGGTGGCATTGTGCAGGCAGGGGTTGTGGGCGGGGTCACATGGGTCAAAGGGTACATTGCATAAGGGCCCACTGAAGAAGGGGGGGCAGGTGCAGCTGAACTCCCCAGGTAGGGGTGACTGCTGACACTGAGCTCCGTTCAGACAGGGCCCAGAGTCACACTCATCCACATCCACAGAGCAGTCCACACCTGCCCAGCCCCGCGGGCACAGACACCTGGGGAGACAGAAGGAGTTAGGGTTGGTATTGGTGTTCTCTACACAAAGGTTGGATATATTTTCTTTAAAAATAAATTCTAGGCCTATGTGTTTATGATGTAACTAGCAACATAGCATTAAGAGGGAACCGGTAGGAAAGGAGAGCTCTGGTTGATATTGATATTCACATATAATACAAAGGTTGGGGATCGTTTCTACAAAATAAATGATATGTGTTAATGATTTAACTAACATGTTATTTCCCTCTATCCTCTCTCTTATGTGGTGTCCTGTGTGAACTTAAGTTCTCTCTCTCGCTCTCTCCTCCCCTCCTCCCTCAAGGTAGAGCAGATATACCAGTTTTCCCTCCCTCCTCTCTCTCTCCTCCCCCTCCTCTATCTCTCCTCCCCCTCCTCTATCTCTCCATCCTCTATCTCCGTCTCTCCATCCTCTATCTCCCTCTCTCTCTCCCCCTCCTCTATCTCCGTCTCTCCATCCTCTATCTCCCCCTCTCTCTCCCCCTCCTCTATCTCCATCCTCTATCTCCCTCTCTCTCTCCCCCTCCTCTATCTCCGTCTCTCCATCCTCTATCTCCCTCTCTCTCTCCCCCTCCTCTCTCTCTGTGTCTCTCCATCCTCCCCCCCCTGTGAAGACACATTAGGTAGAGCAAATACAGCCGTTTTCCCTCCCGATGACTCACAGATCCCCAGAAACCCTTCATGCTGCGAGCCATTGATTGATTCATTAGTTTGACCTGCCATCTGCAGTTCATTATCGCTGCTGCTGGTAGCTAGGTGGAAATATAATCACTAAATATGATCACTATCTGAGCATTTTCCTCCTTCTCTCTCTCTGGTATTTTTCATATTTTCTTGGATAGAGAGAGTGAGAGGAAAGATAGGAGAGGGTTCGTGTTACAAGGGCAGTGGGCTGGATTCGAACCCACGCCAACATGGGTTTGCCAGTGCTGGAGGCAGAGGCCATAACAGCTAGACCACCCCAGGCTATCTGAGCAAGGCCTCCTTGCATTTATTATGTGACTGCGTAGACTGATGCAAGGACACTGACTGTGATTGATTAACACTGTAGGGTGGACCCACACTGTACTGTCTGATTAACACTATAGGGTGGACCCACACTGTACTGTCTGATTAACACTATAGGGTGGACCCACACTGTACTGTCTGATTAACACTATAGGGTGGACCCACACTGTACTGGCTGATTAACACTATAGGGTGGACCCACACTGTACTGTCTGATTAACACTATAGGGTGGACCCACACTGTACTGTCTGATTAACACTATAGGGTGGACCCACACTGTACTGTCTGATTAACACTATAGGGTGGACCCACACTGTACTGTCTGATTAACACTGTAGGGTGGACCCACACTGTACTGTCTGATTAACACTATAGGGTGGACCCACACTGTACTGTCTGATTAACACTATAGGGTGGACCCACACTGTACTGTCTGATTAACACTATAGGGTGGACACACACTGTACTGGCTCTGATATGTTCTTTTCAAATTGTTATTTTCAGTTGGTGGATCTGTAACCAGGCCAGCCCAGTACAGCTTGGCTTTGCCCTATGGTCTGAATCAGATACAACCCTACGGTGGTACCTACTGGTAGCTTTGCCCTAGGGTGAGAATCAGACACAACCCTACTGTGGTACCTACTGGTAGCTTTGCCCTATGGTCTGAATCAGATACAACCCTACGGTGGTACCTACTGGTAGCTTTGCCCTAGGGTGAGAATCAGACACAACCTTTCTGTGGTACCTACTGGTAGCTTTGCCCTAGGGTGAGAATCAGACACAACCCTACTGTGGTACCTACTGGTAGCTTTGCCCTAGGGTGAGAATCAGACACAACCCTACGGTGGTACCAACCTGTAGCTGTTGAGGAGGTCGGTACAGGTGGCGTTGTTTTTGCACGGCTGTGACGAACACTCGTCTATTTCCTGTTGGCAGAACTTGCCCTCCCATCCGGGGACACAGAGGCACTCGTATGTCTGGAATACAGGAAGTGAAATTATACATCGTAAGTCTGGAATACAGGAAGTTAAATGATACATTGTATGTCTGGAATACAGGAAATGAAATGATACAGTGATGATGTCACTAAATAATAGAGCAGGGATACTCCAATCTGGACCTCCAGTCCAGTTCCACTGCTGATTTTCATTCTTCCTCTCTTATCAGGGACTGATAAAAATGTGATCATATTACTCCAGTGCTAGCCTCCTGTTGAGGCTAGGGCTGATTTCAAGGTTTTACTGCTAATTTACAAAGCATTACATGGACTTTCTCGTACCTATCTCTCCGATTAGGTCCTGCCGTACATACCTACACGTACGCTACGGTCACAAGATGCAGGCCTCCTTATTGTCCCTAGAATTTCGAAGCAAACAGCTGGAGGCAGGGCTTTCTCCTTATCCATGTGAGAGATGCAGACTCGGTCTTGACCTTTAAGTCTTTACTGAAGACTCTCTTCAATAGGTCCTATGATTGAGTGGAGTCTGGCCCAGGGGTGCGAAGGTGAACGGCAAGGCACTGGAGCGACGCACCGCCCTTGCTGTCTCTGCCTGGCCGGCTCCCCTCTCTCCACTTTGATTCTCTGCCTCTGACCCTATTGGGGACTGAGTCACTGGCTTACTAGTGCTCTCCCATGCCGTCCCTAGGAGGGGTGCGTCACGTCGTGCCAGGCCTTTTTCGCTATACTCAACTTAAGTGGGTTGAGTCACTGACGTGATCTTCCTGTCCGGTTTTGCGACCCTCTCAGGCTCATGCGGTGGAGGAGATCTTCCTGGGCTATACTCAGCCTTGTCTCAGGGTAGTAAGTTGGTGGTCTGTTTATATCCCTCTAGTGGTGTGGGGGCTGTGCTTTGGCAAATTATGTGCAATAGTCTATGTGCCGGGGGGCTAGGGTCAGTCTGTCCTATCTGGTGTAATTCTCCTGTCTTATCTGGTGTCCTGTGTGAATTGAAGAATGCTCCCTCTAATTCTCCCATCACTCTCTCCCTCCCCCATCTATCTCTACCTCTGGGAGGACCTGAGCCCTAGGACCATGCCTCAGGATTACCTGTCCTGAAGACTCCTGGCTGTCCCCAGTCCACCTGGTCGTGCTGCTGATCCAGTTTCAACTGTTCTGCCTCCGGCTATGGAACCTTGACCTGTTCACCGGACGTGCTACCTTGTCCCGGACCTGCTGTTTTCGACCCTCTCTCTCACACACACACACACACCTGCTGTCTTGACCTCGGAATGCTCGGCTATGAAAAGCCAACTGACATTTACTCCTGAGGTGCTGACCTGTTGCACCCTCTACAACCACTGTGATTATTATTTGACCCTGCTGGTCATCTATGAACGTTTGAACATCTTGAAGAAGGTGGGCCAGTATGAAAACATTTTTTTTAATGTATGCACTCACTAACTGTAAGTCGCTCTGGATAAGAGCGTCTGCTAAATGACTAAAATGTAAATGTCAAATGTAAGAAAAATCTGGCCTTAATGGCCATGTACTGTTATAATCTCCACCCGGCACAGCCAGAAGAGGACTGGCCACCCCTCAGAGCCTGGTTCCTCTCTACCCAGTATAGCCAGGAGAGGACTGGCCACCCCTCAGAGCCTGGTTCCTCTCTAGGATTCTTCCTAGGTTTTGCCTTTCTAGGGAGTTTTTAGCCACCGTGCTTCTACATCTGCATTGTTTGCTGTTTGGGGTTTCAGGCTGGGTTTCTGTATAAGCACTTTCTGTCATCTGCTGATGTAAAAAGGGCTTTATAAATACATTTGATTTAATTTGATTTAGACCTGGGACACCAGGTGGGTACAATTATTATCAGGTAGAACAGAAAGCCAGCAGTGCTCAGGACATCCAGGCACAGATTGTAATACCCAATACAGTAATACAATGAGTATTGCCCTTGACCATTCCACTTCCTGGTTCAATAGACCAACTATGTAAAGAGAACATAGTTGTAATGTTTTATACCTAAAAACCTGCCACAGCTACACATACAGTTGAAGTTGGAAGTTTACATACACCTTAGCCAAATACATTTAAACTCAGTTTTTCACAATTCCTGACATTTAATCCTTGTAATAATTCCCTGTCTTAGGTCAGTTAGGATCACCACTTTATTTTAAGAATGTGAAATGTCATAATAATAGTAGAGAGAATGATTTATTTTAGCTTTTATTTCTTTCATCACATTCCCAGTGGGTCAGAAGTTTACATACAGTCAATTAGTATTTGGTAGCATTGCCTTTACATTGTTTAACTTGGGTCAAATGTTTTGGGTAGCCTTCCACAAGCTTCCCACAATAAGTTGGGTGAATTTTGGCACATTCCTCCTGACAGAGCTGGTGTAACTGAGTCAGGTTTGTAGGCCTCCTTGCTCGCACATGCTTTTTCAGTTCTGCCCACACATTTTCTATAGGATTGAGGTCAGGGCTTTGTGATGGCCACTCCAATACCTTGACTTTGTTGTCCTTAAGCCATTTTGCCACAACTTTGGAAGTATGCTTGGTGTCATTGTCCATTTGGAAGACCCATTTGCGATCAAGCTTTAACTTCCTGACTGATGTCTTGAGATGTTGCTTCACGGTTGGGATGGTGTTCTTCGGCTGGCAAGTTACCCCCTTTTTCCTCCAAACATAACGTTGACCCAAGAGACAGATTCCAACAACTGTAAAATGTAATACTTCCATCCCCCCCAAAAAAACTCCTATTGTTGTTTCATCAGACCAGAGGACATTTCTCCAAAAAGTACAATCTTTGTCCCCATGTGCAGTTGCAAACCGTAGTCTGGGTTTTTTATGGCGGTTTTGGAGCAGTGGCTTCTTCCTTGCTGAGCGGCCTTTCAGGTTATGTCGATATAGGACTCGTTTTACTGTGGATATAGATACTTTTGTACCTGTTTCCTCCAGCATCTTCACAAGGTCCTTTGCTGTTGTTCTGGGATTGATTTGCACTTTTCGCACCAAAGTACGTTAATCTCTAGGAGACAGAACGCGTCTCCTTCCTGAGCGGTATGACGGCTGCGTGGTCCCATGGTGTTTATACTTGCGTACTATTGTTTGTACAGATAAACATGGTACCTTCAGGTGTTTGGAAATTGCTCCCAAGGATGAACCAGACTTGTGGAGGTCTACACATTTTTTTCCTGAGGTCTTGGCTGATTTCTTTTGATTTTCCCATGATGTCAAGCAAAGAGGCACTGAGTTTGAAGGTAGGCCTTGAAATACATCCACAGGTGCACCTCCAATTGACTCAAATGATGTCAATTAGCCTATCAGAAGCTTCTAAAGCCATGACATCATTTTCTGGAATTTTCCAAGCTGTTAAAAGGCACAGTCAACTTAGTGCATGTAAACTTCCGACTTTAACTGTAATATTATCCCACCGCTGCCAACAAATGTCTCACTGAATGAGCTTAACGTCAATTAGGTTTTGTTGCCCAATATGGTACCCAAGTTTAATCTCCCACACGTTGAGTAATAATATTGTGATACAGTTGTTACTATATGCAGCGTTTAATTATATTCATATGAATACTTAAGAATGTTATACTACAACATCCCACTCAGCCAGAAATACCTCTCCTGGGAAAATATGTTTAAAGCTACAATCTGGCATTAGAAAAAAATTAGTACCACCACTTGTTTTGGTAAAAAGCTGAGGGACGGGGCTGGGGAAATGCATACAGAACAAAAATATAAACGCAACATAAAGTGTTGGTCCCTTGTTTCATGAGTTGAAATAAAAGATCCCAGACATTTTTCATATGGACAAAAGGCTTATTTCTCTTAAAATGTTGTGCACAAATGTGTTTACATCCCTGTTAGTGAGCATTTCTACTTTGCCAAGATAATGAATCCACCTGACAGGTGTGGCATATCAAGAAGCTGATTAAACAGCATGATCATTGCACAGGTGCACCTTTTGCTGGGGACAATAAAAGGCCACTAAAATGTGCCGTTTTGTCACACAACACAATGCCACAGAGGTCTCAAGTTTTGAGGGAGTGTGCAATTGGCATACTGACTGCAGGAATGTCCACCAGCGCTGTTGCCAGATAATTGAATGTTAATTTCTCTACCATAAGCTGCCTACAATGTCGTTTTAGAGAATTTGGCAGTACATCCAACCGGCCTCATAACTGCAAACCCTGTGTAACCACGCCAGCCCAGGACCTACAAATCGTCTGAGACCAGCCACCCGGACAGCTGATGAAACTGTGGGTTTGCACAAACTGTCCGAAAAAGTCTCAGGGAAGCTCATCTGTGTGCTCGTCGTCCTCACCAGGGTCTTGACCTGACTGTAGTTCGGCGTCGTAACCGACCTCAGTGGGCAAATGCTCACCTTCGATGGCCACTGGCACGCTGGAGAAGTGTGCTCTTCACGGATGAATCCCGGTTTCAACTGTACCGGGCAGATGGCAAGCGGTCTGCTGATGTCAATGTTGTGAACAAAGTCCCCCACGGTGGCGGTGGGGTTATGGTATGGGCATGCATAAACTTCGGTCAACTAACACAATTGCATTTGATCGATTTCAATTTGAATGCACAGAGATACTGTGACGAGATCCTGAGGCCCATTGTCGTGCCATTCATCCGCCGCCATCACCTCATGTTTCAGCATGATAATGCATAGCCCCATGTTGCAAAGATCTGCACAAATTTCTGGAGGCTTCCATGGCCTGCATACTCACCAGATATCTCACCCATTGAGCATGTTTCGATGGTCTGGATCGACGTGTACAACAGAGTGTTCCAGTTCCCACCAATATCCCGCAACTTTGCACAGCCATTGAAAAGGAGTGGGACAACATTCCACAGGCCACAATCACCAGCCTGATCAACTCTATGTGAAGGAGATGTGTCACACTGCATGAGGCAAATTATGGTCACACCAGATACTGACTGGTTTTCTGATCCACGCACCAATTTCTTTAATTATCTGTGACCAACAGATGCATATCTGTATTCCCAGTCATGTGAAATCCATAGATTAGGGCCTAATGAATTTATTGCAATTTACTGATATCCTTATATATGAACTGTAACTCAGTAAAATCTTTGAAATTGTTGCATGTTACGTTTATATTTTTGTTCAGTGTAAGACATATGCATTTGTAACTTCCCAGATCGCAGATTGTAGCTTTAATCTGTGGAATAGTCATGGTTGACTTGGAATTTCCACTACTGTATCCTCCAACTACCACCCACCTCTTTTAAAATGTTCAAGGCTTTTCAAGGTACGACTTTGTTAGCATTTGTTACTTCTGTATACACTGAGTGGACAAAACATTAGGAACACCTTCTCTTTCCATGACATAGACTGACCAGGTGAATCCAGGTGAAAGCTAAGACCCCTTATTGATGTCACTTGTTAAATCCACTTCAATCAGTGTAGATGAAGGGGAGGAGACAGGTTAAAGAAGGATTTGTAAGCCTCGAGACAATAGAGACATGGATTGTGTGTGTGTGCCATTCAGAGGGTGACAAAATATTTAAGTGCCTTTGAACGGGGTATGGTAGTAGGTGTCAGGCGCACCGGTATGAGTGTGTCAAGAACTGCAACGCTGCTGGGTTTTTCACGCTCAACAGTTTTCCCTGTGTGTATCAAGATTGGTCCACCACCCAAAGGACATCCAGCCAACTGTGGGAAGCATTGGAGTCAACATGGGCCTGCATCCCTTTGGAACGCTTGACACCTTGTGGAGTCCACTTTTCACAACACTTTAAGTGTGTGCCCTCAGGCCACTACCACATATATACAACACAAAATCCATGTCTACGTGTGTGTATAGTGCTTATGTCATCATGTGTGTGTGTGCGTGTCTGTGCCTGTGTGTGTGTCTCTTTACACTGTTCCATAAGTGTATTTTTATCTGTTTTTTTAAATCTGATTTTACTGCTTGCATGAGCTAGTTGATGTGGAATAGAGTTCCATGTAGTCATGGCTCTATGTAGTACTGTGCGCCTCCCATAGTCTGTTCTGGACTTGGGGACTGTGAAGAGACCTCTGGAAATATCAGTGGGTTTTGTGATGAATGAGCAATCTGATTCAATGAATGATGGAGCCCAGTTTGCCATTTTGCCCAAAATGTAATTTAAGGTGCTCCAAAGCTTTTTACTACTATCATTTATCTTTATATAATGTATCTTTGTTTCAAAACTGTTTAGCAGAGCAAACCGACAAAGAGAAAGCCCACGATCACAATTTGCATTTTGAAAACAAACCTCAGCCAAATCTATGAGGACTTTCACTGCATGACTTGAGTTGAGTTCTTCTATTTTTCTCCCCGTACTCTACGTTCAAGTCAGTGGACTACGTGAGTTGTGTTCTCTTTGTATTAAGTCAGTACACTACGTGAGTTGTGTTCTCTTTGTATTAAGTCAGTACACTACGTGAGTTGTGTTCTCTTTGTATTACGTCAGTACACTACGTGAGTTGTGTTCTCTTTGTATTAAGTCAGTGAACTACGTGAGTTGTGTTCTCTTTGTATTAAGTCAGTACACTACGTGAGTTGTGTTCTCTTTGTATTAAGTCAGTACACTACGTGAGTTGTGTTCTCTTTGTATTAAGTCAGTACACTACGTGAGTTGTGTTATCTTTGTATTAAGTCAGTACACTACGTGAGTTGTGTTCTCTTTGTATTAAGTCAGTACACTACGTGAGTTGTGTTCTCTTTGTATTAAGTCAGTGAACCATGTGAGTTGTGTTCTCTTTGTATTAAGTCAGTGAACTACGTGAGTTGTGTTCTCTTTGTATTAAGTCAGTACACTACGTGAGTTGTGTTCTCTTTGTATTAAGTCAGTACACTACGTGAGTTGTGTTCTCTTTGTATTAAGTCAGTGGACTACGTGAGTTGTGGTACTCTGTGGTCCTCTGTAGCTCAGCTGGTAGAGTATGGCGCTTGTAACGCCAAGGTAGTGGGTTCGATCCCCGGGACCACCCATACACAAAAATGTATGCACGCATGACTGTAAGTCACTTTGGATAAAAGCATCTGCTAAATGGCATATTATTATTATTATTATTATTATTATTATTGTGTTCTCTTCGTTAAAGTCTGTGGACTACTTTAGTTGTGTTCTCTTTGTATTAAGTCAGTGGACTACTTGAGTTGTGTTCTCTTTGTATTAAGTCTGTGGACTACTTGAGTTGTGTTCTCTTCGTTAAAGTCTGTGGACTACTTGAGTTGTGTTCTCTTCATTAAAGTATGTCCTCCAGTTCGTCATTAAAATCTTCATTATGATAATTAATCAAGGTGTAGGAGATGAATGGGTTGTTGTCTATTAGTTTCCTGGCCAGGATCAGGCAGGTTTAATTGAACACAATCCTCTTTGCATACAAAATTAAGGGGGTCAAACTGTCAAGGGGTATCCGGAATTCTTCAATGCCAGCCAACGTTCCTGTGTATGTCTAAGGTACGGTGTGTGTGCGTGTGTCTGTATGTGTGTGCATGCGTGTGTGCGTGTGTATGTGTGTGTGTGCGCGCTTGTGTGTGTGCGTGTGTAAGTCTGTGTGTGTGTGTGTGCATGTGTGTGTGTGTTGTGCTTGCTGCTGGTTGAACACCTGCTAATCTGTATTGCATACACTGGAGGGGAGCTGTTCAGCTTTGTCTGATATCATTTGTACACTGCAGGTCCCTATTCATAAGAGGGGGTAGGACACTGCAATGATTTAACACAAAATGTACAGTAATCAGTTGTGTGTGTGTGTGTGTGCGCGTGTGTGAATGTGTGTGTGTGTACGTGCTTACGCGTGCAAACGTGTGTGTGTGTGTGTCAGCCATGCTACTAATGGAATAGAATATTAGATCATTACTGCAACAGCAACAAACAATGTTACCAAACAACAACTACGGAGCGGACCTCATGGGGGCCTCGCTGCTTCATCCACAGGTGTATCATTAACAATGTTCATTTCCATAAACGCCAACACAGTGACAAAACAGAAAAATATGATTTGCATCAGATCAAACAGGTATTAACTAACACAGTGGTTGCTTCCCAAATTTACATTTACATTTGACATTTTAGTCATTTAGCAGACACTCTCCAGAGCGACTTACAGCTTTTGACCAGGGCCCATAGGGCACTACATAGGGAATAAGGTGCCCTATGGGCCCTGGTCAAAGTAGTACACTATATAGGGACAATGGTGTCATTTGGAACGTACACTTAATCAGTCAGGAATCCTATTCCTACAGGATGTCAATAACCTCTTCAGCTATGCAGTCAAGTCCCTGGTCTACTGTTTGATCATCATGGAGTGTTGTTAAACAGTCAAGTGCCTGGTCTACTGTTTGATCTTCATGGAGTGTTGTTAATCAGTCAAGTCCCTGGTCTACTGTTTGATCATCATGGAGTGTTGTTAAACAGTCAAGTCCCTGGTCTACTGTTTGATCATCATGGAGTGTTGTTAAACAGTCAATTCCCTGGTCTACTGTTTGATCATCATGGAGTGTTGTTAAATAGTCAAGTCCCTGGTCTACTGTTTGATCATCATGGAGTGTTGTTAATCAGTCAAGTCCCTGGTCTACTGTTTGATCATCATGGAGTGTTGTTAAACAGTCAAGTGCCTGGTCTATTGTTAGATCATCATGGAGTGTTGTTAAACAGTCAAGTGCCTGGTCTATTGTTTGATCATCATGGAGTTTTGTTAAACAGTCAAGTCCCTGGTCTACTGTTTGATCATCATGGAGTGTTGTTAATCAGTCAAGTCCCCGGTCTACTGTTTGATCATCATGGAGTGTTGTTAAACAGTCATGTCCCATGTCTACTGTTTGATCATCATGGAGTGTTGTTAAACAGTCAAGTCCCTGGTCTACTGTTTGATCTTCATGGAGTGTTGTTAATCAGTCAAGTCCCCGGTCTATTGTTTGATCATCATGGAGTGTTGTTAAACAGTCATGTCCCATGTCTACTGTTTGATCATCATGGAGTGTTGTTAAACAGTCAAGTCCCTGGTCTACTGTTTGATCATCATGGAGTGTTGTTAAACAGTCATGTCCCATGTCTACTGTTTTATCATCATGGAGTGTTGTTAATCAGTCAAGTCCCTGGTCTACTGTTTGATCATCATGGAGTGTTGTTAAACAGTCAATTCCCTGGTCTACTGTTTGATCATCATGGAGTGTTGTTAAATAGTCAAGTCCCTGGTCTACTGTTTGATCATCATGGAGTGTTGTTAATCAGTCAAGTCCCTGGTCTACTGTTTGATCATCATGGAGTGTTGTTAAACAGTCAAGTGCCTGGTCTATTGTTTGATCATCATGGAGTGTTGTTAAACAGTCAAGTGCCTGGTCTATTGTTTGATCATCATGGAGTTTTGTTAAACAGTCAAGTCCCTGGTCTACTGTTTGATCATCATGGAGTGTTGTTAATCAGTCAAGTCCCCGGTCTACTGTTTGATCATCATGGAGTGTTGTTAAACAGTCATGTCCCATGTCTACTGTTTGATCATCATGGAGTGTTGTTAAACAGTCAAGTCCCTGGTCTACTGTTTGATCATCATGGAGTGTTGTTAAACAGTCAATTCCCTGGTCTACTGTTTGATCATCATGGAGTGTTGTTAAATAGTCAAGTCCCTGGTCTACTGTTTGATCATCATGGAGTGTTGTTAATCAGTCAAGTCCCTGGTCTACTGTTTGATCATCATGGAGTGTTGTTAAACAGTCAAGTGCCTGGTCTATTGTTAGATCATCATGGAGTGTTGTTAAACAGTCAAGTGCCTGGTCTATTGTTTGATCATCATGGAGTTTTGTTAAACAGTCAAGTCCCTGGTCTACTGTTTGATCATCATGGAGTGTTGTTAATCAGTCAAGTCCCCGGTCTACTGTTTGATCATCATGGAGTGTTGTTAAACAGTCATGTCCCATGTCTACTGTTTGATCATCATGGAGTGTTGTTAAACAGTCAAGTCCCTGGTCTACTGTTTGATCTTCATGGAGTGTTGTTAATCAGTCAAGTCCCCGGTCTATTGTTTGATCATCATGGAGTGTTGTTAAACAGTCATGTCCCATGTCTACTGTTTGATCATCATGGAGTGTTGTTAAACAGTCAAGTCCCTGGTCTACTGTTTGATCATCATGGAGTGTTGTTAAACAGTCATGTCCCATGTCTACTGTTTTATCATCATGGAGTGTTGTTAATCAGTCAAGTCCACGGTCTACTGTTTGATCATCATGGAGTGTTGTTAATCAGTCAAGTCCCTGGTCTACTGTTTGATCTTCATGGAGTGTTGTTAATCAGTCAAGTCCCTGGTCTACTGTTTGATCATCATGGAGTGTTGTTAATCAGTCAAGTGCCTGGTCTACCGTTTGATCATCATTGACTGTTGTTAAACAGTCAAGTCCCATGTCTACTGTTTGATCATCATGGAGTGTTGTTAAACAGTCAAGTCCCTGGTCTACTGTTTGATCTTCATGGAGTGTTGTTAAACAGTCAAGTGCCTGGTCTATTGTTTGATCATCATGGAGTGTTGTTAAACAGTCAAGTGCCTGGTCTATTGTTTGATCATCATGGAGTGTTGTTAAACAGTCATGTCCCATGTCTACTGTTTGATCATCATGGAGTGTTGTTAAACAGTCAAGTCCCTGGTCTACTGTTTGATCTTCATGGAGTGTTGTTAAACAGTCAAGTCCCTGGTCTACTGTTTGATCATCATGGAGTGTTGTTAAACAGTCAAGTCCCTGGTCTACTGTTTGATCTTCATGGACTGTTGTTAAACAGTCATGTCCCATGTCTACTGTTTGATCATCATGGATTGTTGTTAAACAGTCAAGTCCCCGGTCTACTGTTTGATCATCATGGAGTGTTGTTAATCAGTCAAGTCCCTGGTCTACTGTTTGATCTTCATGGACTGTTGTTAAACAGTCAAGTCCCTGGTCTACTGTTTGATCATCATGGATTGTTGTTAATCAGTCAAGTCCCTGGTCTACTGTTTGATCATCATGGAGTGTTGTTAAACAGTCAAGTCCCTGGTCTACTGTTTGATCATCATGGAGTGTTGTTAAACAGTCAAGTCCCTGGTCTACTGTTTGATCATCATGGAGTGTTGTTAATCAGTCAAGTCCCTGGTCTACTGTTTGATCATCATGGAGTGTTGTTAAACAGTCATGTCCCATGTCTACTGTTTGATCATCATGGAGTGTTGTTAAACAGTCAAGTCCCTGGTCTACTGTTTGATCATCATGGAGTGTTGTTAAACAGTCAAGTCCCTGGTCTACTGTTTGATCTTCATGGAGTGTTGTTAAACAGTCAAGTCCCTGGTCTACTGTTTGATCATCATGGAGTGTTGTTAAACAGTCAAGTCCCTGGTCTACTGTTTGATCTTCATGGACTGTTGTTAAACAGTCATGTCCCATGTCTACTGTTTGATCATCATGGATTGTTGTTAAACAGTCAAGTCCCCGGTCTACTGTTTGATCATCATGGAGTGTTGTTAATCAGTCAAGTCCCTGGTCTACTGTTTGATCTTCATGGACTGTTGTTAAACAGTCAAGTCCCTGGTCTACTGTTTGATCATCATGGATTGTTGTTAAACAGTCAAGTCCCCGGTCTACTGTTTGATCATCATGGAGTGTTGTTAATCAGTCAAGTCCCTGGTCTACTGTTTGATCATCATGGAGTGTTGTTAAACAGTCAAGTCCCTGGTCTACTGTTTGATCATCATGGAGTGTTGTTAAACAGTCAAGTCCCTGGTCTACTGTTTGATCATCATGGAGTGTTGTTAATCAGTCAAGTCCCTGGTCTACTGTTTGATCATCATGGAGTGTTGTTAAACAGTCATGTCCCATGTCTACTGTTTGATCATCATGGAGTGTTGTTAAACAGTCAAGTCCCTGGTCTACTGTTTGATCATCATGGAGTGTTGTTAATCAGTCAAGTCCCTGGTCTACTGTTTGATCATCATGGAGTGTTGCTAATCAGTCAAGTCCCCGGTCTTATGTTTGATCATCATGGAGTGTTGTTAATCAGTCAAGTCCCCGGTCTACTGTTTGATCATCATGGAGTGTTGTTAATCAGTCAAGTCCCTGGTCTACTGTTTGATCTTCATGGAGTGTTGTTAATCAGTCAAGTCCCCGGTCTACTGTTTGATCATCATGGAGTGTTGTTAAACAGTCAAGTCCCTGGTCTACTGTTTGATCTTCATGGAGTGTTGTTAAACAGTCATGTCCCATGTCTACTGTTTGATCATCATGGAGTGTTGTTAAACAGTCAAGTCCCTGGTCTACTGTTTGATCATCATGGAGTGTTGTTAAACAGTCAAGTGCCTGGTCTACTGTTTGATCATCATTGACTGTTGTTAAACAGTCAAGTCCCATGTCTACTGTTTGATCATCATGGAGTGTTGTTAAACAGTCAAGTCCCTGGTCTACTGTTTGATCATCATGGAGTGTTGTTAAACAGTCAAGTCCCTGGTCTACTGTTTGATCATCATGGAGTGTTGTTAAACAGTCAAGTCCCTGGTCTACTGTTTGATCATCATGGAGTGTTGTTAATCAGTCAAGTCCCTGGTCTACTGTTTGATCATCATGGAGTGTTGTTAAACATGCTGCTGTGAACCATATGCTTGCACAGTTCATGCATCTTTGATGACTTACTTTTGACATCTAATCAAAAGTACTTGATGTCTCTAAATATTCTCATAGAAGCTAGGCACATGTAGTATTTGTTGTATGGGACATATCCACTTGTAATGGATGCATTCCAATAATTAACAATGGGATTCAAAGAGATACATGCTACAGGGATAACAGTAGAGTACAAATGGCAGAAATCCTTGGCAGTAGAAATTGAAATGCTTAGCACATCAGACAAATCATCTCACTCTGCACATAGACCATAGTGATTACACTAACCATAAATACTTCACATTCTTATGAGAGGATTTATTAAATGTTCGCAAACACCACTACTAAGTGGAAATCTTTCATTTAAAGCCGTTCTGCTCCACTACTAGTGAAATAAATTGATTCCTCCCTGGCCCTGTCTCCATTTTAACCAGCTAGAACAGAGTTTTGCATTATTCAACAGAAATAAATGATATCCTATTTTCTACCCTATAGTTCTGAGTCTGGAGTGTATGAATCTTAACACCTTGTTTATTCATTTAGAGAGAGGAGGCAGGGTTGTAAGTGTGTGTGTGTACATGCATGCGTGTATGTGTGCATGTGTGTGTGAGGGTGTGTATGTGAGGGTTGTCCTGCATGTAGCTGAAGAAGCATGAGGGCAGAGAAGGAAGATGGGAGAAAAGAAAGAGGGGAGCGAATGAGGAGGGGAGCCAGGAGAGAGAGAGAACAGAGAGACAGGAGAACAAACCGGAAGAGAGAGAGAGAGAGAGAGAGAGAGAGAGAGAGAGAGAGAGAGAGAGAGAGAGAGAGAGAGAGAGAGAGAGAGAGAGAGAGAGAGAGAGAGAGAGAGAGGAGAGAGAGAGAGAGGAGAGAGAGAGAGAGAGAGAGAGAGAGAGAGAGAAAGAGAGAGAGAGAGAGAGAGAGAGAGAGAGAGAGAGAGAGAGAGAGAGAGAGAGAGAGAGAGAGAGAGAGAGAGAGAGAGAGAGAGAGAATACAAAGTGAAAAAAAAGTGTGTGAAGATAAATATCAGATGAACAAAGGATGGAGGGAAAGGGCAAATGACAGAGTGTACAGTAGAGAGAGAGAGAGATGGAGAAGAGAAAAGAGAAACAGAAACGTGTGGATGTAGCATAATGTTAGACTATGTAAATGTTGATGTGATGGCAGACACACACAGTAATAGATGTTGATTGTTCCCAAGTGTTATAAAACCAAAGACATACCATAACATACAAACCCGAAAACTCCCTCACTGGCCACACCTAAGACTCCATTCCAGTTATACAGGGTGTCCCCCAGGGCTCTGTGCTGGACCCCCTACTCTCCACTATCTACCCCCCTCCCACTTATTACAACAAATCTGCTTTGTCACCTCATATCTGCCTAAGCATGTAATATATGACTTAATCAATTTCAACAACCACATTGGATATAAGTGTTGTTTCATGCTTTAATGTTTCACCCTCTGGGATTTTAGATTTCTATTAGTGGTGGGCAACAATATTGATAATACAATACCATATTGATATTGTTTGATATCGATATGAACAAGGCATATCGTGATATTGTTTGATATCGATATGAACGAGGCATATCGTGATATTGTTTGATATCGATATGAACGAGGCATATCGTGATATTGTTTGATATCGATATGAACGAGGCATATCGTGATATTGTTTTATCCTTCCTAGCCTTTTGCTCGCCTTTTACCCAAAATAAAATCAACTCACCAAGTGGAGGTCTCTGCAGGTTGAGTTGTTGCTGCAGATGTTGCTGGCACAGTCGTCAATGTCTTGCTCACACGTCACACCAGCATAGCCAGGGTTGCACAGGCAGTAGAACCCATCTACCACTAAAAAGGGAGAGAAATATGTCAATTAAGTATAAACTTACAATGTACTATGGATGGATTTGATATAACTTTTCACTACATCTCTCTACCTATTCACACTCTCCTTCTCTACCTCTCTCTACCTATTCACCCTCTCTTTCTCTACCTCTCTCTACCTATTCACCCTCTCTTTCTCTACATCTCTCTACCTATTCACCCTCTCTTTCTCTACCTCTCTCTACCTATTCACCCTCTCTTTCTCTACATCTCTCTACCTATTCACCCTCTCTTTCTCTACATCTCTCTACCTATTCACCATCTCTTTCTCTACATCTCTACCTATTCACCATCTCTTTCTCTACATCTCTCTACCTATTCACCCTCTCTTTCTCTACACCTCTCTACCTATTCACCCTCTCTTTCTCTACATCTCTCTACCTATTCACCCTCTTTCTCTACATCTCTACCTATTCACCCTCTCTTTCTCTACACCTCTCTACCTATTCACCCTCTCTTTCTCTACACCTCTCTACCTATTCACCCTCTCTTTCTCTACATCTCCCTACCTATTCACCCTCTCTTTCTCTACACCTCTCTACCTATTCACCCTCTCTTTCTCTACATCTCCCTACCTATTCACCCTCTTTCTCTACATCTCTCTACCTATTCACCCGCTCTTTCTCTACCTCTCTACCTATTCACCATCTCTTTCTCTACATCTCTCTACCTATTCACCATCTCTTTCTATACCTATTCACCCTCTCTTTCTCTACACCTCTCTACCTATTCACCCTCTCTTTCTCTACATCTCCCTACCTATTCACCCTCTTTCTCTACATCTCTCTACCTATTCACCCTCTCTTTCTCTACCTCTCTACCTATTCACCATCTCTTTCTCTACATCTCTCTACCTATTCACCATCTCTTTCTCTACCTATTCACCCTCTCTTTCTCTACATCTCTACCTATTCACCATCTCTTTCTCTACATCTATACCTATTCACCCTCTCTTTCTCTACATCTCTCTACCTATTCACCCTCTCTTTCTCTACATCTCTCTACCTATTCACCCTCTCTTTCTCTACACCTCTCTACCTATTCACCCTCTCTTTCTCTACATCTCCCTACCTATTCACCCTCTTTCTCTACATCTCTCTACCTATTCACCCTCTCTTTCTCTACCTCTCTACCTATTCACCATCTCTTTCTCTACATCTCTCTACCTATTCACCATCTCTTTCTCTACCTATTCACCCTCTCTTTCTCTACACCTCTCTACCTATTCACCCTCTCTTTCTCTACATCTCTCTACCTATTCACCCTCTCTTTCTCTACCTCTCTACCTATTCACCATCTCTTTCTCTACATCTCTCGACCTATTCACCATCTCTTTCTCTACCTATTCACCCTCTCTTTCTCTACACCTCTCTACCTATTCACCCTCTCTTTCTCTACCTCTCTACCTATTCACCCTCTCTTTCTCTACATCTCTACCTATTCACCATCTCTTTCTCTACATCTCTCTACCTATTCACCCTCTCTTTCTCAATGAAAGCCTGGTCATTTGTTTTCTCTCTCTAGTGATCTAGTGAAGCCAACATAGTAAACCGACAGAAAAGGGAAGTGTGAGAGAAAGAACTGTTACAAATGTGGTGATTTCTGGGCACCAGGTCAGAAATGAGAATCTCCCAGGGCTAATAATCCAGTTCCTATTTATTAATCATTGATGATGTTAAAGAGAGATTCATCACCATCTCCTTTTCTCACCAAGGGTGCCTCCCAAATGGCACCCAATTGGCACCCATCGGGCTGTGGTCAAAAATAGTGCACTATGTAGAGAATAGAATGTCATTTGGGACGAAGACCACCACAACAGTAGTACACAGTCAGTGGCAGTGACATAGGTAATTGTGACGGTTCTTCCAGGGGAGTGAATCTATTACAACCAGTAGCCATGGGTCCTTCATTATCCCAAAGATTGACCATGTAATCTATGCTGTCACTCTGTCCTGGTGCGTGTAGCTGCTATTACTCTCATTAAATGCTTTAGGTCATGGGTGACAGTGGCATTACTCATCCCAGCTGCTGGGGCTAGGTGGCTGGGTGGTTGGGGCTAGGTAGATGGGGCTGGGTGGCTGGGGCTAGGTAGATAGTGCTAGGTAGATGGGGCTGGGTGGTTGGGGCTAGGTGGTTGGGGCTGGGTGGCTGGGGCTAGGTAGATGGTGCTAGGTAGATGGGGCTGGGTGGTTGGGGCTAGGTGGTTGGGGCTGGGGCTAGGTAGATGGGGCTAGGTAGATGGGGCTGGGTGGCTGGGGCTAGGTAGATGGGGCTAGGTAGATGGGGCTGGGTGGTTGGGGCTAGGTAGATGTGGCTAGGTGGCTGGGGCTAGGTAGATGGGGGTAGTTGTGGAGAAGTACAGATCAGGGTTGGGTTATAAAAAAACATCAGAAACTTTGAACATCCCACAGAGCACCATTAAATCCATTATTAAAAAATGGAAAGAATATGGCACCACAACAAACCTGCCAAGAGAGGGCCGCCCACCAAAACTCACGGACCAGGCAAGGAGGGCATTAATCAGAGAGGCAACAAAGAGACCAAAGATAACCCTGAAGGAGCTGCAAAGCTCCACAGCAGAGATTGGAGTATCTGTCCATAGGACCACTTTAAGCCGTACATGCCACAGAGCTGGCCTTTACAGAAGAGTGGCCAGAAAAAAAGCCATTGCTTAAAGAAAAAAATAAGCAAACACGTTTGGTGTTCGCCAAAAGGTATGTGGGAGACTCCCCCAAACATATGGAAGAAGGTACTCAGGTCAGATGAGACTAAAATTGAGCTTTTTGGCCATCAAGAAAAACGCTATGTCTGGCGCAAACCCAACACCTCTCATCACCCCGAGAACACCATCCCCACAGTGAAGCATGGTGGTGGCAGCATCATGCTGTGGGGATGTTTTTCATCGGCATGGTCAGAATTGAATGAATGATGGATGGCGTTAAATACAGGTAAATTCTTGAGGGAAACCTGTTTCACTCTTCCAGAGATTTGAGACTGGGACGGAGGTTCACCTTCCAGCAGGACAATGACCCTAAGCATACTGCTAAAGCAACACTCGAGTGGTTTAAGGGGAAACATTTAAATGTCTTGGAATGGCTTAGTCAAAGCCCAGACCTCAATCCAATTGAGAATCTGTGGTATGACTTAAAGATTGCTGTACACCAGCGGAACCCATCCAACTTGAAGGAGCTGGAGCAGTTTTGCCTTGAAGAATGGGCAAAAATCCCATTGGCTAGATGTGCCAAGCTTATAGAGACATACCCCAAGAGACTTGCAGCTGTAATTGCTGCAAAAGGTGGCTCTACAAACTATTGACTTTGGGGGGGGGGGTGAATAGTTATGCATGCTCAAGTTCTGTTTTTTTGTCTTATTTCTTGTTTGTTTCACAATAAAAAATAGTGGTAGACATGTTGTGTAAATCAGATGATCAAACCCCCCAAAAATCAATTTTAATTCCAGGTTGAAAGGCAACAAAATATGAAAGATGCCAAGGGGGGGGGGGGGGGGTGAATACTTTCGCAAGCCACTGTATGCGAGCACACTCATTTGGTTTGTCTAACTGAATTGGGCCAAACTGAAGCATGCTGACGCCTTACGGCCTCCAGTGGGGCTTACTGTTGTTTCCATTAAGTACCCAGGAGAAAACCCTGTTGTTTCCATTAAGTACCCAGGAGAAAACCCTGTTGTTTCCATTAAGTACCCAGGAGAAAACCCTGTCTCCGTCCCAAATCGCACCCTATTCCCTATTTAGTGCACTACTTTGTGGTCCTCTGTAGCTCAGCTGGTAGAGCACGGCGCTTGTAACGCCAAGGTAGTGGGTTCAATCCCCGGGACCACCCATACACAAAAATGTATGCACGCATGACTGTAAGTCGCTTTGGATAAAAGCGTCTGCTAAATGGCATATTATTATTATTATTATTATTACTTTTGACATGGCATACAGGGCTCTAGTCAAATATGTGCATTATATAGGGAATAGGGTGTCATTTGGGACGTACAACTTCTGACAGTCTTGCTGTCATGTATATATTACAATATTATTATATACTATGTATATTTGTACTAATTGTCCTGAACTTTCTTACTGAACTTTTTAATACTGTTTTTAATGCTATAATATCCTCCTGAGACCCAGCAATTCATTCGTATTTGGTCCGTATCGCTAAGGCCATACATGCCACCGTGTAAGGTCCTATTGTACGTTGAAGAGAATATTCTGGGCTCGGTTTCCCAAAAGTAAGGCTCAGTTTATCGTCAGAACCTTCGTAACGTTGCACTTGAAAACACTTCTAACATCTGCCTCAGACCACTTGTAGAACAGCTGAGATGTTTTTTTTGCCCTCCTGTGTCACTTTATACACTGAAGATCTCAGCTAAACATAGAATCACATGGTTTATCTACCTCTCTGTGACCGCCGATAACTTCATAACAAAGTTGACTACAAATATAGAGTTGCCAATGTCTTTTTTTTAATCTATTTTTATTTATTTTTTCTGGGGGGAATGGATCAGCTTAATATTGCAGATAGATTGTATCTTCTATCAATGTAATTGTCTGCATCACTTCCAATCCCCCATGTTTTTTATATTTTTTATATTTTTATATACAGTGGGGAAAAAAAGTATTTAGTCAGCCACCAATTGTGCAAGTTCTCCCACTTAAAAAGATGAGAGAGGCCTGTAATTTTCATCATAGGTACACGTCAACTATGACAGACAAATTGAGAAAAAAAATCCAGAAAATCACATTGTAGGATTTGTAATGAATTTATTTGCAAATTATGGTGGAAAATAAGTATTTGGTCACCTACAAACAAGCAAGATTTCTGGCTCTCACAGACCTGTAACTTCTTCTTTAAGAGGCTCCTCTGTCCTCCACTCGTTACCTGTATTAATGGCACCTGTTTGAACTTGTTATCAGTATAAAAGACACCTGTCCACAACCTCAAACAGTCACACTCCAAACTCCACTATGGCCAAGACCAAAGAGCTGTCAAAGGACACCAGAAACAAAATAGTAGACCTGCACCAGGCTGGGAAGACTGAATCTGCAATTGGTAAGCAGCTTGGTTTGAAGAAATCAACTGTGGGAGCAATTATTAGGAAATGGAAGACATACAAGACCACTGATAATCTCCCTCGATCTGGGGCTCCACGCAAGATCTCACCCCGTGGGGTCAAAATGATCACAAGAACGGTGAGCAAAAATCCCAGAACCACACGGGGGGACCTAGTGAATGACCTGCAGAGAGCTGGGACCAAAGTAACAAAGCCTACCATCAGTAACACACTACGCCGCCAGGGACTCAAATCCTGCAGTGACAGACGTGCCCCCCTGCTTAAGCCAGTACATGCTTAAGCCAGTCAATGAAGATTGCTAGAGTGCATTTGGATGATCCAGAAGAGGATTGGGAGAATGTCATATGGTCAGATGAAACCAAAATAGAACTTTTTGGTAAAAACTCAACTCGTCGTGTTTGGAGGACAAAGAATGCTGAGTTGCATCCAAAGAACACCATACCTACTGTGAAGCATGGGGGTGGAAACATCATGCTTTGGGGCTGTTTTTCTGCAAAGGGACCAGGACGACTGATCCGTGTAAAGGAAAGAATGAATGGGGCCATGTATCGTGAGATTTTGAGTGAAAACCTCCTTCCATCAGCAAGGGCATTGAAGATGAAACGTGGCTGGGTCTTTTAGCATGACAATGATCCCAAACACACCACCGGGGCAACAAGAGAGTGGCTTCGTAAGAAGCATTTCAAGGTCCTGGAGTGGCCTAGCCAGTCTCCAGATCTCAACACCATAGAAAATCTTTGGAGGGAGTTGAAAGTCTGTGTTGCCCAGCGACAGCCCCAAAACATCACTGCTCTAGAGGAGATCTGCATGGAGGAATGGGCCAAAATACCAGCAACAGTGTGTGAAAACCTTGTGAAGACTTACAGAAAAAGTTTGACCTGTGCCATTGCCAACAAAGGGTATATAACAAAGTATTGAGAAACTTTTGTTATTGACCAAATACTTATTTTCCACCATAATTTGCAAATAAATTCATAAAAAATCCTACAATGTGATTTCCTGGATTTTTTTTTCTCATTTTGTCTGTCATAGTTGACGTGTACCTATGATGAGAATTACAGGCCTCTCTCATCTTTTTAAGTGGGAGAACTTGCACAATTGGTGGCTGACTAAATACTTTTTTTCCCCACTGTATATATTCCCCTTTATTACTTTTCAACCCCACCATCCTTTCCCTACTTGGAGTAAATTAGTGAACAACAATGCCCAGGCCTCTACTTCCGGTCTATACTTACCATCTACACCTTATGGACAGAGTTAATTTTACAATAATTATATTATATATATATATATATATATATATATATATATATATATATATATATATATATATATATATATATATATTTACATACATACATATTTTTTATTTATTTATTTTTATTTTATTTTTTTGTTCCTGAACTTCTTCTACTCTCAACCTCTCCGATCATTTTCATGATGTCCATCCGGTTTGCTTCTAAATGCCATATCTTTCTAACTGTGCTCTTTCCCAAAAGCTCCCAACATACAACCTATATACTTATCATGGACACAGTATGCTTACATTATTAGCTATCTTTGTTATTATTTGTTGTTATTTGTTATTAGTCCCATCCTTCAACTCTATTCAATAACTCCCATCTATCTCTTAACACCATCCATATAGGATTTCTATTTGCCATATATATTTCAACCGTACTGTGATGTTTTACAAAAGTTCTGAACCTTTCTATTCTCATTGCTTCTACAGATTGTGAATTAAAAATAAACATTTTTGCTAAAAGTATTATTACATTATTGATTGATTGACTATGACTTTTCAGATCACCCAGTAATGCTATCTGCAAGGTTAGTTCCAGGTAAATATTGCAATCCTTTAGCCATTCCTGGACCTGTGTCCAAAAACAAGCTACAAATGGACAGAACCAAAACAAATGATCTAATGATTCTGTCTCTTCACAGCTAAATCTGCAGAGCTGGGAAGATTGTATCCCCCATATAAATAACATTCTATTGGTAGCAAGAATTTTATATAATAATTTAAATTGAAAGATTCTAATTTTTGAATCCGGTGTCGTTTTGCGTGTCAGTTCATAAACACTATGCCATGGGATCGGTACGTCAAAGATCTCTTCCCAACTATTTTGCAATCTATATGGGACGGCTGTCAATCCTTTGGTCCTTAAGTGAAACTGATATACTTTTTTATTTATCACAGTTTTCCTTAACCAATTATGTTCTTTAATGCAAGGCCGACAGACAAGTTCCTTACTTTCTCCCCCTTCAACTTTCCTCTTCCACTTTTGCGGTAAGGCTGCAATTATTTGGTTGTAATTTTGGGTAGAGCAGACATTTCCATATGTTTTTGTTAGCTGCATGTGCGACATAACTCCACCAGTCCTACCGATGATATCATTTACGAAGATTATACCTTTTTTAAACATTCTGTCAAAAAATAAAGGTTTTTTGTCAATTAGTATATTTGAATTTAACCACAATATTTGTTGCATTATTTGTTCTGTCGTTTCTGGAGGATTAAATTGAAATTGCAACCAACTTTCTATGGCTTGTTTTAGAAATAGTGACATTTGGGAGATTATTTCCTTTTCAAATAACTGAAAGTGAGAGGTTGTAATCTGAATAAAGGGAAAAAGGCCTTTCTTGAACAGTGGGTGAGACAATCTTACTAATTTGCTTGAGAACCAGTTCGGATTTAAGTATAACTTTTGGATGACTGAAGATTTTAGTGATAGGTCTAATGCTTTAATATTTAATCATTTCTGTCCTCCGAATTCATATTCATTATATAAATATGCTCTTTTAATTTTGTCTGGCTTGCCGTTCCAAATAAAATTGAATATTTTTTTCTCATATAATTTAAAAAACTGTTTGCTAGGCGTAGGCAAGACCATAAGCAAATAGGTAAACTGGGATAATACTAAAGAGTTAATCAGGGTGATTTTTCCACAAATTGACAGGTATTTTCCTTTCCATGGTAGTAAGATCTTATCTATTTTTGCTAACTTTCTATTAAAATTTATTGAAGTGAGATCATTTATTTCCTTTGGGATATGTATTCCGAGTATATCCACATCACCATCAGACCATTTTATTGGTAAACTACATGGTAATGTAAAAATTGTATTTTTTAGTGATCCAATACGTAATATAGTACATTTGTCATCATTTGGTTTTAATCCAGAGAGGTTAGAAAATGTATCTAGATCCTCTATGAGGCTGTGGAGGGATTCTAGTTGTGGATCTAAAAGAAAACATGAATCATCTGCGTACAATGACACCTTTGTTTTTAAGCCCTGTATTTCTAATCCTCTGATATTATTATTGGATCTGATTTTAATAGCTAACATCTCGATGGCCACAATAAATAGATATGCCGATAGTGGACAACCTTGTTTCACTCCTCTTGACAGTTTAAAACTTTCTGAGAAATAGCCATTATTTACTATTTTACACCTAGGGTTACTATACATGATTTTGACCCATTTTATAAGAGATTCTCCCAAATTGAAATGCTCCAGGCATTTATATATAAACCCCAGTCGAACTTTATCAAATGCCTTTTCGAAGTCTGCTATGAATAGCAGGCCTGGTTTCCCATATTTTCCATAGTGTTCTATTGTTTCCAATACTTGCCTTATATTATCTCCAATGTATCTTCCATGTAAAAAACCTGTCTGATTAGAATGAATAATATCCGACAATACCTTTTTAATTCTATGCGCTATACATTTTGCTAGGATTTTTGCATCACAACACTGAAGTGTAAGGGGCCTCCAATTTTGTAAATGGACTGGATCTTTATATTTTCCACTTGTATCCTGTTTCAGTAATAATGAGATCAGACCTTCTTCTTGAGTGTCAGATAATCTACCATTTACATAGGAGTGGTTAAAACATGCTAATAACGGTCCTCTTAGTATATCAAAAAAGGTTTGGTATACCTCGATTGGTATGCCATCCAACCCTGGAGTTTTCCCGGACTTAAAGTATTTAATTGCATCCAGAAGTTCCTCCTCTGTAATTTCACCTTCACATGAGTCTTTCTGTGTGGCTGTTAATTTGACATTATCAATAGAAAAAAAATCTCTACAATTAGCTTCAGTTAGAGGAGATGGAGGCGACTGAAAAGAAAACATATGCTTAAAGTACTTTGTTTCTTCCTTCAAAATATCATTCTTCCTTCAAAATATCATTGCCAATGTCTTTGCACTTAATACAAACAAGCGACGTATAAAACAAACAAGCGACGTATTCAAACGGAGATGACTGCATTAAAATATAAATACAGTAGGCTATTCATACGTTGCACCTCCGTCACTCGGTCGCGTCATGCCATTGTTATGAACGTTCTCAAGCCGTCCTCTATTGGCGGCGCCATAGTGGTGCCTTAAGGTGGTGATGAACCCAGCCATTCTGAATGGAGGCTAACGAATGTTTAATCTAAATTACACTATAGTGCCTGGAAATATGACGACATTGTTAAAGTAGTCAAACAACTTTGCCAGCATTATCATGTCGTCAAATTTACTTTAGACAGATGGCAATGTTGTCATTAACTAGTTAAGTTCGTCAAAAATAGCTAGCAATGCTAGCGTTAGCTAGCTAAAATCTGTTGGCCTCTTCTCAATCTTAGCTAGCTAGCTAGCGTTATACTGCATCTAAAGTCAATCTGGTGACATCAAAAAAATGACAAAAGGTTTTCCTACTAATTATTTGTCTCCTTTTGAATGTCATTGTATTTCCAAGCCACTGTAATGCACTTTTTATGAAATCTTTATCAGCACTCATTGACGATGCATTGACTATAATGCTCAGTCGGGCATCAGTCCAAAAACGAACGTTCAAAACAACATTGTGACGAAACATGCAACCCATGAATAGGCTTATTTAAATAATATTCAAATACATTTAATGTTCAATCAATTGAGTTCTATTTTGCTACTTGTAGGCTCCTGTCTGTAATTCGTCTCAACATATTTCTTGATGTGTGCCAAATCTTGATTTAGTGCATTATTATATGGTAAGCATTAAAATAAGCTGCCTGAATATTTGCAGCCATAGGTGATAATATCTTTCTAGGAGCTGATCCATTGTCAGTATTGTGGAATAATTATAATGTTAAGGTATGATTTGAATGGAGAAAGCTGATCCGAGACCAGTGTTTTTTTCTTCTTTTGATCCTATCAGTATCGACACATGCCTCAACAATGCACTTAGCGAACGTTCCCTCTGCGTGGTGTTTTGGGAAACTAATATTAAATCTTCGGCCGTTGTAGGAACGATGCATCTTTAAAACACTCGTAAGCCTATGTTCCATCGCTATTGGGAAACCGGGCCCTGGACTTTTCAATGATATCACGTGTGGGGGTGTCACCTTGATAATGTATTATTTCAGGTTCTTCAAAATGGCTACCATCACAATTAGCACATTTTATGGTAAGTGTGTATTTGTGTAATTATCATTTTTGTGAGTTTGTTTTTCAAATTGTTTCTAAAAGGCAAATATCTCATGAATAGTTTTGTGAGTTTTCAGAGCAGTGTGATAGTTTGTTCACATTAAATTAGAGCTAAATAAGAGCTTGTTAATAGTGGACATCAGCTTGTTAATAAATGTCCTCTGTAGTGGACATCAGGATGTTAATAAATGTCCTCTGTAGTGGACATCAGGATGTTAATAAATGTCCTCTGTAGTGAACATCAGGATGTTAATAAATGTCCTCTGTAGTGGACATCAGGATGTTAATAAATGTCCTCTGTAGTGGACATCAGGATGTTAATAAATGTCCTCTGTAGTGAACATCAGGATGTTAATAAATGTCCTCTGTAGTGGACATCAGGATGTTAATAAATGTCCTCTGTAGTGAACATCAGGATGTTAATAAATGTCCTCTGTAGTAGACATCAGGATGTTAATAAACTTAAAAATAAATCAGGATGTGTTTTACCTACTGTCCCAATTTATTGTAACGTTACATTTTTCATATTTAATAATCAACTGAGTTCTAATGGCCACTACAGTGCAAATACAATAAAAAATAAAACATGTTTTTTGTAACATTATTTTTTTGTGACCAAACCAACCTTTGTTTTGCTGGGTCTCAGGAGGATAACATTTCCAAATCTTAAGGAGATTTACAATGTAGTTATTACATAAGGCAAATAAACTTGACCTACATATCTAGTTTTTTGTGTTTCTTTATGTACTATACTGTGAAAGAGACGATTTCAACAGTGTGTGGGCAGAGGGGCAAGAGATCTAAACCGACAGAAAAAGAATGTGAGGCCACGTCAATTACAGTTTTTTCCAACTGCTTACACACAAAATATTTTCATGTAACACGATTTTTTTAACCTCTCACTCAAAGTGCCAAACTACACACAAAATCTCCAAAACCATAAGCTATTTCTCAGCCTTTGACTCAGTTGTCAATTGCACAAAACACTTTTTTCAAAACACTACACACAATTCTCTGCCTAAAACACAAAAATCTAACAGGAAGTGACTTGCTTTCCTTTTCCAAACACAACCAATCAAAATGCTACACTTATTCACCAGGTCACACACACACTCCTCACATGTGCAAACACTAATTGCTTAACTGATCACTAACCAATCACTGCTTTACTGTAGTATAGGCCTATAAATAGGTCAAAGGTCAGATTACCTGTTTTGAACGATGGATGCCAACAATGGACAGAGAGCCAGAGGAGTAGGAGGGAGAGGCAGGGGACAACAACAGGGACAAATTCAAAGATGAAGAGTTGGAAGAGGAGTAGGAGGAGGAGGAGGAGGAGGAAGAGGACGAGGGCAAAGAAGAGAAGGAAGGAGAGCCATCTCTGATGAGATTAGGGCAACACTTGTTGATCATGTGATAAAACCACGGTTTGACCATGAGAGAGGCTGGACTGAGAGTCCAGCCCAACTTGAGTCGATTTACAGTGGCGTCCATAATTCGAACCTTCAGAAATGAGAACAGGTATGCATCTATCTAATGACTATTTTAGCATTACAGTAATGTACTGTAAAATACGTATGACTGCATAGTATTGCATAAACATTTGTAACTCTAAGCCATCCATTTACTGCACTGCATTGAATGAATGAGGTTGGTTTTCATGCTGTACTACATTTTTTGTACATTGTTTACAGTTCCTATGCTGAACACATACTGTGTTTGAATTCTGTACAGAGTTGAAAGGCAAAGACATCATGGAGGACGAGGACGCTTGTTTACAGATGTACAAGAGACTGCAAGTATAAATATGGTTTTGGCCAACAATGCAATTAGGATTCGATAGATAAGAGAGCATATTTTGAATAGTGACACCATATTTAACAACATCAATGCTGTAAGCCTGTCGACCATACAACGCATCCTCCAACGGCACCAAGTGACGATGAAACAACTTTACAAGGTGCCATTTGAGAGAAACTCTGACAGAGTCAAGAATCTGCAACATTACTTTGTAGAGGTATGAATGCAACACTACTTCCAGTAGTTCAGACATACCATATTTACTCATCTGTATATCCTTTTGTCTGTTACAGAGAGTATTGGAGATAGATGCCCATGTAATTCACCATTAATTTATTTATGTGGATGAGGTTGGCTTCAACCTCACCAAAACCAGGCGTAGCGGAAGAAATGTAATA
Organism: Coregonus lavaretus; assembly: GCF_964263955.1. NCBI lineage: Eukaryota > Metazoa > Chordata > Actinopteri > Salmoniformes > Salmonidae > Coregonus > Coregonus lavaretus. Next base: position 62,211 of record NW_028165023.1, read on the forward strand.
GGACTGAGGGCAATTACCAATGTCCCTGGACAGCATGGGGGTAATATAACTATGTGTGCTGCCATCACTCAAAATGGGGTCCTCCATCACAATGCCACACTGGGTCCGTACAACACCGGCCATATGCTCACTTTTCTGGATGCAATTTACACAATGCTTGTCCCTGATCCAGATCAGGAGCCTGCTAGATTTGTGGTTATATGGGACAATGTTAGTTTTCACCGGGCTGTTCTGGTCCAAAACTGGTTTGCCACCCATCCACAATTTGTAGTTTTGTACCTACCCCCATATTCACCTTTTCTAAATCCCATAGAGGAATTCTTCTCAGCCTGGCGCTGGAAAGTGTATGATCGCCAACCCTATGCCCGCATGCCGCTTCTCCAGGCAATGGAGGACGCATGTGGGGACATAGAGGTTGCCTCTGTCCAAGGTTGGATACGCCATGCTAGGAGATACTTCCCTCGATGTTTGGCAAGAGAAAACGCATCTTGTGATGTGGACGAATTATTGTGGCCAGACCCAGCCCGGAGAAGAGATGAAGCGTAGCTTAGCACTGATGACTGCCCCCCCCCCTACCAATTCCTGGACTGCCCCCCCGGGACCCCACACACACAATTGTGTTCTTTACTGTATTCTAAAGAATATACTTTTGGTTTACATATGTTTATGGTTTTGTTGTATGCTACTGTATACAACAGTAATGTTTGGCCTAATAAATATTTTCTGTTTCTACATTGCATTGGTGTTTACAGTGTACTTGTTACCCCTCTCAGCAGATTACTTTCACTGTAGAACATTGTATTGAAATGTAGATATAAGCCTATGAAAGACCAAAGAGCTTTAGATTTAGAACAACAGTGTTTACATGGTATATCCACAAATTTACTATTATGAAAGAAGTGTTTGCCATTTGATGCAAATGCTTCATTCTGACATGGGTTTATGGCATTTTGAATGCAGTGTTACATTTTGAAGGAGATGTGAGGCATTTTGCATTTTGTGTGTGCAGTTTTGGGAATTGTGTGTAGAGTTTTGAAAAAAGTTTTGAAAACGTGTGTAAGCAGTTGGAAAAAACTGTAATGGAAAAAGGATCAGATTTCATATGGATCACAGTTCATAAGCTTCTGTCACTTCCAATATTGTAAATCTGTTTCCCGGTGTGTTCCATGTCTCCTGACAGAGCTGGTAGTTACATATACAGTGGGGAGAACAAGTATTTGATACACTGCCGATTTTGCAGGTTTTCCTACTTACAAAGCATGTTGAGGTCTGTCATTTTTATCATAGGTACACTTCAACTGTGAGAGACAGAATCTAAAACACAAATCCAGAAAATCACATTGTATGATTTTTAAGTAATTAATTTGCATTTTATTGCATGACATAAGTATTTGATCACCTACCAACCAGTAAGAATTCCGGCTCTCACAGACCTGTTAGTTTTTATTTAAGAAGCCCTCCTGTTCTCCACTCATTACCTGTATTAACTGCACCTGTTTGAACTCGTTACCTGTATAAAAGACACCTGTCCACACACTCAATCAAACAGACTCCAACCTCTCCACAATGGCCAAGACCAGAGAGCTGTGTAAGGACATCAGGGATAAAATTGTAGACCTGCACAAGGCTGGGATGGGCTACAGGACAATAGGCAAGCAGCTTGGTGAGAAGGCAACAACTGTTGGCGCAATTATTAGAAAATTGAAGAAGTTCAAGATGACGGTCAATCACCCTCTGTCTGGGGCTCCATGCAAGATCTCACCTTGTGGGGCATCAATGATCATGAGGAAGGTGAGGGATCAGCCCAGAACTACACGGCAGGACCTGGTCAATAACCTGAAGAGAGCTGGGACCACAGTCTCAAAGAAAACCATTAGTAACACACTACGCCGTCATGGATTAAAATCCTGCAGCGCACGCAAGGTCCCCCTGCTCAAGCCAGCGCATGTCCAGGCCCGTCTGAAGTTTGCCAATAACCATCTGGATGATCCAGAGGAGGAATGGGAGAAGGTCATGTGGTCTGATGAGAAAAAAATAGAGCTTTTTGGTCTAAACTCCACTCGCCGTGTTTGGAGGAAGAAGAAGGATCCCCAAGAACACCATCCCAACCGTGAAGCATGGAGGTGGAAACATCATTCTTTGGGGATACTTTTCTGCAAAGGGGACAGGACGACTGCACCGTATTGAGGGGAGGATGGATGGGGCCATGTATCGCGAGATCTTGGCCAACAACCTCCTTCCCTCAGTAAGAGCATTGAAGATGGGTCGTGGCTGGGTCTTCCAGCATGACAACGACCCGAAACACACAGCCAGGGCAACTAAGGAGTGGCTCCGTAAGAAGCATCTCAAGGTCCTGGAGTGGCCTAGCCAGTCTCCAGACCTGAACCCAATAGAAAATCTTTGGAGGGAGCTGAAAGTCCGTATTGCCCAGCGACAGCCCCGAAACCTGAAGGATCTGGAGAAGGTCTGTATGGAGGAGTGGGCCAAAATCCCTGCTGCAGTGTGTGCAAACCTGGTCAAGACCTACAGGAAACTTATGATCTCTGTAATTGCAAACAAAGGTTTCTGTACCAAATATTAAGTTATGCTTTTCTGATGTATCAAATACTTATGTCATGCAATAAAATGCAAATGAATTACTTAAAAATCATACAATGTGATTTTCTGGATTTTTGTTTTAGATTCCGTCTCTCACAGTTGAAGTGTACCTATGATTAAAATTACAGACCTCTACATGCTTTGTAAGTAGGAAAACCTGCAAAATCGGCAGTGTATCAAATACTTGTTCTCCCCACTGTATGTGACGTGACGGACATATTGTATCGACGTGTGTGGCCATACAATAACCTCATAATACACTTTTTGGCCAATCATATGTTGACAATGTTATGAACAAAAGCCAAATATGGTGAGCTTCTGTTTTTGATAATGACTTTAAAGCACATTTCTTTAGAGAAATAACACAGCTTCCATCATTTATCACTTTGGTCATCTCTGATCCTTATCACACTGTTCATTTGATCTAGGAGTTGCTTCGTCATTTATCACTTTGGTCATCTCTGATCCTTAACCCGCACTGTTCATTTGATATAGGAGTTGCTTCATAATTTCTGTTGGAAATGGAATACATAGAAGCCTTATTGGACGGATCGCCAGCCAGCCAGAGAAGGAAAAACAACATTCTGCCTTGGGGATTGATTTGATTGTGTATGTGTGTGTGTGTGTGTGTGTGTGTGTGTGTGTGTGTGTGTGTGTGTGTGTGTGGATGTGTATGTGTATGTGTGTATGTGTGTGTGTGTGTGTGTGTGTGTGTGTGGTGGGATTTATTTGATTCTATTTAGTCTGTCATTTATCATCCATTATTCAAATTAGGACGCAGCATTGATGACTAATTGAATGTCTCTCAGTGGTTAGGTTACAGAACTCAGATGGTCTCTCAGTGGTTAGGTTAAAGAACTCAGATGGTCTCTCAGTGGTTAGGTTACATAACTCAGCTGGTTTCTCAGTGGTTAGGTTAAAGAACTCAGATGGTCTCTCAGTGGTTAGGTTACAGAACTCATCAGATGGTCTCTCAGTGGTTAGGTTACAGAACTCATCAGATGGTCTCTCAGTGGTTAGGTTACAGAACTCATCAGATGGTCTCTCAGTGGTTAGGTTACAGAACTCATCAGATGGTCTCTCAGTGGTTAGGTTACAGAACCCATCAGATGGTCTCTCAGTGGTTAGGTTACAGAACTCATCAGATGGTCTCTCAGTGGTTAAGTTACAGAACTCATCAGATGGTCTCTCAGTGGTTAGGTTACAGAACCCATCAAATGGTCTCTCAGTGGTTAGGTTACAGAACCCATCAGATGGTCTCTCAGTGGTTAGGTTACAGAACTCATCAGATGGTCTCTCAGTGGTTAGGTTACAGAACTCATCAGATGGTCTCTCAGTGGTTAGGTTACAGAACTCATCAGATGGTCTCTCAGTGGTTAGGTTAAAGAACTCAGATGGTCTCTCAGTGGTTAGGTTACAGAACTCATCAGATGGTCTCTCAGTGGTTAGGTTACAGAACTCATCAGATGGTCTCTCAGTGGTTAGGTTACAGAACTCATCAGATGGTCTCTCAGTGGTTAGGTTACAGAACCCATCAGATGGTCTCTCAGTGGTTAGGTTACAGAACTCATCAGATGGTCTCTCAGTGGATAGGGTACAGAACTCCATCAGATTGTCTCTCAGTGGTTAGGTTACAGAACTCATTAGATGGTCTCTCAGTGGTTAGGTTACAGAACTCAGCTGGTCTCTCAGTGGTTAGGTTACAGAACTCATCAGATGGTCTCTCAGTGGTTAGGTTACAGAACTCATCAGATGGTCTCTCAGTGGTTAGGTTACAGAACTCATCAGATGGTCTCTCAGTGGTTAGGTTAAATAACTCAGATGGTCTCTCAGTGGTTAGGTTACAGAACCCATCAGATGGTCTCTCAGTGGTTAGGTTACATAACTCTAAAGATGGTCTCTCAGTGGTTAGGTTACAGAACTCAGATGGTCTCTCAGTGGTTAGGTTACAGAACCCATCAGATGGTCTTTCAGTGGTTAGGTTACAGAACTCATCAGATGGTCTCTCAGTGGATAGGGTACAGAACTCATCAGATGGTCTCTCAGTGGATAGGGTACAGAACTCCATCAGATTGTCTCTCAGTGGTTAGGTTACAGAACTCATTAGATGGTCTCTCAGTGGTTAGGTTACAGAACTTAGCTGGTCTCTCAGTGGTTAGGTTACAGAACTCTTCAGATGGAAAAAAACTGTAATGGAAAAAGGATCAGATTTCATATGGATCACAGTTCATAAGCTTCTGTCACTTCCAATATTGTAAATCTGTTTCCCGGTGTGTTCCATGTCTCCTGACAGAGCTGGTAGTTACATATATGTGACGTGACGGACATATTGTATCGACGTGTGTGGCAATGCAATAACCTCATAATACACTTTTTGGCCAATCATATGTTGACAATGTTATGAACAAAAGCCAAATATGGTGAGCTTCTGTTTTTGATAATGACTTTAAAGCACATTTCTTTAGAGAAATAACACAGCTTCCATCATTTATCCCTTTGGTCATCTCTGATCCTTATCACACTGTTCATTTGATCTAGGAGTTGCTTCGTCATTTATCACTTTGGTCATCTCTGATCCTTAACCCACACTGTTCATTTGATATAGGAGTTGCTTCATCATTTCTGTTGGAAATGGAATACATAGAAGCCTTATTGGACGGATCGCCAGCCAGCCAGAGAAGGAAAAACAACATTCTGCCTTGGGGATTGATTTGATTGTGTATGTGTATGTATGTGTGTGTGTGTGTGTGTGTGTGTGTGTGTGTGTGTGTGTGTGTGTGTGTGTGTATGTGTGTGTATATGTGTGTGTATGTGTGTGTGTATGTGTGTGTGTGTGTGTGTGTGTGTGTATGTGTGTATGTGTGTGTGTGTGTGTGTGTGTTAGTGTGTGTGGTGGGATTTCTTTGATTCTATTATGTCTGTCATTTATCATCCATTATTCAAATTAGGACGCAGCATTGATGACTAATTGAATGTCTCTCAGTGGTTAGGTTACAGAACTCAGATGGTCTCTCAGTGGTTAGGTTACAGAACTCATCAGATGGTCTCTCAGTGGATAGGTTACAGAACTCATCAGCTGGTCTCTCAGTGGTTAGGTTACAGAACTCATCAGATGGTCTCTCAGTGGTTAGGTTACAGAACTCCATCAGATGGTCTCTCAGTGGTTAGGTTACAGAACTCAGCTGGTCTCTCAGTGGTTGGGTTAAAGAACTCAGATGGTCTCTCAGTGGTTAGGTTACAGAACTCATCAGATGGTCTCTCAGTGGATAGGTTACAGAACTCATCAGCTGGTCTCTCAGTGGTTAGGTTACAGAACTCATCAGATGGTCTCTCAGTGGTTAGGTTACAGAACTCCATCAGATGGTCTCTCAGTGGTTAGGTTTACAGAACTCATCAGATGGTCTCTCAGTGGTTAGGTTACATAACTCAGCTGGTCTCTCAGTGGTTAGGTTACAGAACTCCATCAGATGGTCTCTCAGTGGTTAGGTTACAGAACTCATCAGATGGTCTCTCAGTGGTTAGGTTACATAACTCAGCTGGTCTCTCAGTGGTTAGGTTACAGAACTCATCAGATGGTCTCTCAGTGGTTAGGTTACAGAACTCATCAGATGGTCTCTCAGTGGTTAGGTTACAGAACTCATCAGATGGTCTCTCAGTGGTTAGGTTACAGAACTCCATCAGATGGTCTCTCAGTGGTTAGGTTACAGAACTCATCAGATGGTCTCTCCGTGGTTAGGTTACAGAACTCCATCAGATGGTCTCTCAGTGGTTAGGTTGCAGAACTCAGCTGGTCTCTCAGTGGTTAGGTTAAATAACTCAGATAGTCTCAGAGTGGTTAGGTTACAGAACTCATCAGATGGTCTCTCAGTGGTTGGGTTACAGAACGCATCAGATGGTCTCTCAGTGGTTAGGTTACAGAACTCATCAGATGGTCTCTCAGTGGTTAGGTTACAGAACTCATTAGATGGTCTCTCAGTGGTTAGGTTACAGAACTCATCAGATGGTCTCTCAGCGGTTAGGTTGCAGAACTCATCAGATGGTCTCTCAGTGGTTAGGTTACAGAACTCATCAGATGGTCTCTCAGTGGTTAGGTTACAGAACCCATCAGATGGTCTCTCAGTGGTTAGGTTACAGAACTCATCAGATGGTCTCTCAGTGGTTAGGTTACAGAACTCATCAGATGGTCTCTCAGTGATTAGGTTACAGAACCCATCAAATGGTCTCTCAGTGGTTAGGTTACAGAACTCATCAGATGGTCTCTCAGTGGTTAGGTTACAGAACTCCATCAGATTGTCTCTCAGTGGTTAGGTTACAGAACTCATCAGATGGTCTCTCAGTGGTTAGGTTGCAGAACTCATCAGATGGTCTCTCAGTGGTTAGGTTACAGAAATCATCAGATGGTCTCTCAGTGGTTAGGTTACAGAACCCATCAGATGGTCTCTCAGTGGTTAGGTTACAGAACTCATCAGATTGTCTCTCAGTGGTTAGGTTACAGAACTCATTAGATGGTCTCTCAGTGGTTAGGTTACAGAACTCTAAAGATGGTCTCTCAGTGGTTAGGTTACAGAACTCATCAGATGGTCTCTCAGTGATTAGGTTACAGAACTCATCAGATGGTCTCTCAGTGATTAGGTTACAGAACCCATCAAATGGTCTCTCAGTGGTTAGGTTACAGAACTCTAAAGATTGTCTCTCAGTGGTTAGGTTACAGAACTCATCAGATGGTCTCTCAGTGGTTAGGTTACAGAACTCAGATGGTCTCTCAGTGGTTAGGTTAAAGAACTCATCAGATGGTCTCTCAGTAGTTAGGTTACAAAACTCATCAGATGGTCTCTCAGTGGTTAGGTTAAAGAACTCAGATGGTCTCTCAGTGGTTAGGTTAAATAACTCAGATGGTCTCTCAGTGGTTAGGTTACAGAACTCCATCAGATTGTCTCTCAGTGGTTAGGTTACAGAACTCCATCAGATGGTCTCTCAGTGGTTAGGTTACAGAACTCATCAGATGGTCTCTCAGTGGTTAGGTTACAGAACTCATCAGATGGTCTCTCAGTGGTTAGGTTACATAACTCAGCTGGTCTCTCAGTGGTTAGGTTACAGAACTCATCAGATGGTCTCTCAGTGGTTAGGTTACAGAACTCATCAGATGGTCTCTCAGTGGTTAGGTTACATAACTCAGCTGGTCTCTCAGTGGTTAGGTTACAGAACTCATCAGATGGTCTCTCAGTGGTTAGGTTACAGAACTCATCAGATGGTCTCTTAGTGGTTAGGTTACAGAACTCCATCAGATGGTCTCTCAGTGGTTAGGTTACAGAACTCATCAGATGGTCTCTCCGTGGTTAGGTTACAGAACTCCATCAGATGGTCTCTCAGTGGTTAGGTTGCAGAACTCAGCTGGTCTCTCAGTGGTTAGGTTAAATAACTCAGATAGTCTCAGAGTGGTTAGGTTACAGAACTCATCAGATGGTCTCTCAGTGGTTAGGTTACAGAACTCATTATATGGTCTCTCAGTGGTTAGGTTACAGAACTCATTAGATGGTCTCTCAGTGGTTAGGTTACAGAACTCATCAGATGGTCTCTCAGTGGTTAGGTTACAGAACTCATTAGATGGTCTCTCAGTGGTTAGGTTACAGAACTCATCAGATGGTCTCTCAGTGGTTAGGTTTCAGAACTCATCAGATGGTCTCTCAGTGGTTAGGTTACAGAACTCATCAGATGGTCTCTCAGTGGTTAGGTTACAGAACCCATCAGATGGTCTCTCAGTGGTTAGGTTACAGAACTCATCAGATGGTCTCTCAGTGGTTAGGTTACAGAACTCATCAGATGGTCTCTCAGTGGTTAGGTTACAGAACTCATCAGATGGTCTCTCAGTGGTTAGGTTACAGAACTCATCAGATGGTCTCTCAGTGGTTAGGTTACAGAACTCATCAGATGGTCTCTCAGTGGTTAGGTTACAGAACCCATCAGATGGTCTCTCAGTGGTTAGGTTACAGAACTCATCAGATGGTCTCTCAGTGGTTAGGTTACAGAACTCATCAGATGGTCTCTCAGTGGTTAGGTTACAGAACTCATCAGATGGTCTCTCAGTGGTTAGGTTACAGAACTCATCAGATGGTCTCTCAGTGGTTAGGTTACAGAACTCCATCAGATTGTCTCTCAGTGGTTAGGTTACAGAACTCATCAGATGGTCTCTCAGTGGTTAGGTTACAGAACTCAGATGGTCTCTCAGTGGTTAGGTTAAAGAACTCATCAGATGGTCTCTCAGTAGTTAGGTTACAAAACTCATCAGATGGTCTCTCAGTGGTTAGGTTAAAGAACTCAGATGGTCTCTCAGTGGTTAGGTTAAAGAACTCAGATGGTCTCTCAGTGGTTAGGTTACAGAACTCAGCTGGTCTCACAGTGGTTAGGTTACAGAACTCATCAGATGGTCTCTCAGTGGTTGGGTTACAGAACGCATCAGATGGTCTCTCAGTGGTTAGGTTACAGAACTCATCAGATGGTCTCTCAGTGGATAGGTTACAGAACCCATCAGATGGTCTCTCAGTGGTTAGGTTACAGAACTCATCAGATGGTCTCTCAGTGGTTAGGTTACAGAACTCCATCAGATTGTCTCTCAGTGGTTAGGTTACAGAACTCATTAGATGGTCTCTCAGTGGTTAGGTTACAGAACTCAGCTGGTCTCTCAGTGGTTAGGTTACATAACTCAGATGGTCTCTCAGTGGTTAGGTTACAGAACTCCATCAGATTGTCTCTCAGTGGTTAGGTTACAGAACTCTAAAGATGGTCTCTCAGTGGTTCGGTTAGAGAACTCAGATGGTCTCTCAGTGGTTCGGTTACAGAACTCTTCAGATGGTGACCACTGCAGTGGATACTGCCCCGGATCCTCGGCTGGTCAAAAGCAGTGCACTACATAGGGAATAGGGTACATGGGCCCTGGTCAAAAGTAGTGGACTCTATAGGGAACAGGGTGCTATTTGGGATGCAAGTAGTGGACTCTATAGGGAACAGGGTGCCATTTGGGATGCAAGTAGTGGACTCTATAGGGAACAGGGTGCCATTTGGGATGCAAGTAGTGGACTCTATAGGGAACAGGGTGCCATTTGGGATGTAACCATTACCATCAGATGGAATAACTCCAGTCTCATAACGCTCCTTATTAGCCACAGTGGTGGTGACCCACTGGAACAGTACCTGTCAGAAAGCAAGTGAGTAAAACCAACTGTGATGCACAAAGTATGAGTGAGGGTGGGGTGGGAGAGGGGGAGGGAGGGAGGGAGGGGAGAGGGGGAGGGAGGGGGGGGAGGGAGGGAGGGGAGAGGGGAGAGACATACAGACAGACAGAGGGAGAAGGAGAGAGAGAGAGACAGAAAGACCGATAGACAGAGAGAGAGAGAGACAGAAAGACCGATAGACAGAGAGAGAGACAGAAAGACCGATAGACAGAGAGAGAGAGAGACAGAAAGACAGAGAGAGAGAGAGAGAGAGTGGGGTGGCTTTTAGATGTGTGTGATCTGTGTGATCTGGGGCCTGTCTCTGAGGGGTTATTAAACGTGTTTGTGAGATGTGGGCTGATGCTTCTCGCTGCTTTGTGACATGTGGGTCGCTACTCGCTCTTCTCCTTAACGTGTGTGTGTGTGTGTCAGTGTCGTACCACAGTTTCGCGGGCCCCCCCCGCAAAGTCTGATTCTACACGTATTGCCATGGGGCAGAGAGAAAATGTTGCAGTTTTATAGTTAATCTCACATTCTACACATTTTGCGATGATGCTGAGAAGATTTAGCATTTGTAAAGTTAATTTCCTGCTATTCTACACATTTTGCCATGGCTTATGACCTGTTCATATGCTATCTGGGGAGGGGGTGCCGACCTCCAGTGGCGTACCACAGTTTCGCGGGCCCCCCCCGCAAAGTCTGATTCTACACGTATTGCCATGGGGCAGAGAGAAAATGTTGCAGTTTTATAGTTAATCTCACATTCTACACATTTTGCGATGATGCTGAGAAGATTTAGCATTTGTAAAGTTAATTTCCTGCTATTCTACACATTTTGCCATGGCTTATGACCTGTTCATATGCTATCTGGGGAGGGGGTGCCGACCTCCAGTGGCGTACCACAGTTTCGCGGGCCCCCCCCGCAAAGTCTGATTCTACACGTATTGCCATGGGGCAGAGAGAAAATGTTGCAGTTTTATAGTTAATCTCACATTCTACACATTTTGCGATGATGCTGAGAAGATTTAGCATTTGTAAAGTTAATTTCCTGCTATTCTACACATTTTGCCATGGCTTATGACCTGTTCATATGCTATCTGGGGAGGGGGTGCCGACCTCCAGGGGGCCCCCAACCCAAAAAATAAATAAAAAGAGTTGGGGGCCCCCAGAGCCCGTGCAACCCCCCCCCCCCCCCCCCCCCCCCTCCCGCCGAGGGGGCTGCGGGGGTGTGTGGTTCCCCAGTGGTGTGTGTGTCTCACCATCGTAGCAGAAGCCGTGAAGGCAGGGGTTGGAGCTGCACTCGTCCATGTTGATCTCACAGCGAGGGCCCGTGAAGCCACGTCGACAGCGACAGCGGAAACCCAGGGGGAAATAGACCTGATCAGGCTCCTCTACGCACTCAGCACCGTTCTCACAGGGGTTGTTGGCCTCGCAGGGGAGGAACTCACAGTTCCTGCCTAGAGTAGGAGGTAGGGGGAGCAGGGCCCAGCAACCAGCAGGGGTAGGGGGAGAGAAACACAGTGTCAGAGATAGAACTCACAGTTCCTACTTCTAGTATGGTAGGAAGAGCGAAGGCCAAGAATTAATAGGCAAACAGGAGGAGTGAGAAACATTTAGTCCGACATTCTGTAGGAGGAGCGGCGCCCAACAACAAATAAGCAGACAGAGAGAGAAAACCAGGCAGGTCATACAAGTCAGTATTCGACGTCCATCCATGTCTGAGGACGTCGGGAGATTATATGGGAACTGACCACTAGGGGCAACAGTGAGTGCTGTTACCTTCAAGTACGCTTTGGTTTTGGTAGGGAGTTGTGGATGGGGATGGTTCCAAAGGTTGCATGTTCGAATCCAGTGATAGAATGTCCAGCGATACTGACTTGTATAAATGGTAAGCATGTGTCTTTGGTTCCAAAGGTTGCATGTTCATATCCAGCGATAGAAAGTTGTTTTTGATATTTTTGTTTTAAGCCTATCCCAAACCTTAACCCTTACTTTAACCATTCGGAGTTAATGCCTAACCTTAAGAATTCAGAGTTAATGCCTAAACTTTTTTTTAGATTTGATGTTTGGAACAACTTCTAAATTTGACGTTTGAGAAACATGGATGAACGTCTAATTCAGAGGCGAGACCGTGATAGCTAGTCGGAGAAAACGGTGTCAGACAGAGAAGGTAGAGCAGCAGCCAGCAACAAACTGGCAGACAGAGAGAAACAGTCAGACAGAGAGAAACAGTCAGACAGAGAGAAACAGTCAGACAGAGAGAAACAGTCAGACAGAGAGAAACAGTCAGACAGAGAGAAACAGTCAGACAGAGAGAAACAGTCAGACAGAGAGAAACAGTCAGACAGGGAGAAACAGTCAGACAGAGAGATACAGTCAGACAGAGAGAAACAGTCAGACAGAGAGATACAGTCAGACAGAGAGAAACAGTCAGACAGAGAGAAACAGTCAGACAGACATAGAACTGAATTGTTGTACACAATTGCTCCTTGGTGCATAAAATAAACATATTCTCAAACGTCCTTCGGCTCATCTGTGTAATAAATTACATTTGATGTTTTGTCTCAAATAGTTTAATGAAATGAACAATATATAACTGGACAGGGCGTGGGGAATATATAACTGGACAGGGCGTGGGGAATATATAACTGGACAGGGCGTGGGGAATATATAACTGGACAGGGCGTGGGGAATATATAACTGGACAGGGCGTGGGGAATATATAACTGGACAGGGCGTGGGGAATATATAACTGGACAGGGCGTGGGGAATATATAACTGGACAGGGCGTGGGGAATATATAACTGGACAGGGCGTGGGGAATATATAACTGGACAGGGCGTGGGGAATATATAACTGGACAGGGCGTGGGGAATATATAACTGGACAGGGCGTGGGGAATATATAACTGGACAGGGCGTGGGGAATATATAACTGGACAGGGCGTGGGGAATATATAACTGGACAGGGCGTGGGGAATATATAACTGGACAGGGCGTGGGGAATGACCATGAAACACTGTATGTCTCTAGTTGCCACCACTGAGTGTCTACTTTATCATGGTGCCAATATACTTGATAATATAGGGAGCCAATACATTTACTGCTAATTAGTCAATCATTAACATTTCATTTGTACCAATGCTTAATAACGGCTTAGGTATGATGAAAGATTTAAAATGCTACTGAAAGTTTCTGATAATTTGAATGCTATATCTGAAATAAAAATGTATTGCTTGGAGTAAAATATGTAAATTACCTAATAAACATGGTTTTACTGAAACTGTAAAAAAATGTGATTTTATTGTGAAATCCAGTTTAGCACTAAGGCTGCATCCCAAATAGCACATTATTCATTATGTAGTGCACTACTTTTACTTCCCTATGTAGTACACTATATATGGAATAGGGTTCCATTTGGGACGAACGTCTTGGAGTCACTTTCAAAACTCCTTGTACAACAAGAACAAAACAGACTACAGGATATTGACACAATCGTGCACCTCTTCAATCATGTGAATAGTAGCAACACTATGCTCATGACTGTTTTCTCAGAGGGAAAGTTTAGTTGTTCGTTGTTATCATGTAATCAAGTAAAGTTTCATTTTTATCGTGAGAGCAAAACAAGCTTCACTGATGGTTCTTGACTTTTAAACTGTTTCATATTGACTTCACAACAGATAAGACATTTGCAAGAAGAAACACACATCACCTCTACAAAGCACAACAACAAGCCAGAAAACTCCACTCAGGCCTAAAATAATAGCTAGCTGGATGAACCAGCATGCCAAAAGCACAGTCTCAAAACACTTTTTGATGAAAGCACACTCTTGGAAAAATTGTAAAATAAGAAAACACATAAACAAGGCAAAGTGTTTTCAACAAAAGACAGTTAAAAAACATGACAAAGCCAAGCAATGAACAGTGTGAATAAATGAGAAAATGTCTAAAATGGCACCCTATTCCTTATTTAGTGCACTACTTTTGACCAGGGCCCATAGTAGTGCACTATATATATATAGGTAATAGGGTGCGATTTGGGACACAGCAAGGTTTTTGGGAAAGTGCATAATTTCCATGCAAGCTTGACATATCAAAAGAAGTAGTTCTCTTTCCTACCTCTGATAATTTCTGCAAAATGTTTTTTTTTTTTTTTTTAAAGGCAGAGGAAAGTACATGATTACAAAGCTGGAACAGCTTGAGGTAAAGCTATTTAAATATCTACCATGGGACTGAACTCAGTAGGTCTCACTTTTCAACCCTGGTGAAAGCATAAGACATGTCATTAGAGGGTTGAAAAATGTGTTGAGCTATCCACAGAGATCCTATAAAATCTTTAATTCTATAGAGCTACAGTGGCATGAAAAAGTATTCACCCCCTTGGCATTTTTCCTATTTTGTTGCCTTTCAACCTGGAATTAAAATAGATTTTGGGGGGGGTTGTATCATTTGATTTACACAACATGCCTACCACTTTGAAGATGCTAAATATTTTTTATTGTGAAACAAACAAGAAATAAGACAAAAAAACAGAACACTTGAGCGTGCATAACTATTCACCCCCCCCCCCCCCCACCTTTTGCAGCAATTACAGCTGCAAGTCTCTTGGGGTATGTCTCTATGAGCTTGGCACATCTAGCCACTGGGATTTTTGCCCATTCTTCAAGGCAAAACTGCTCCAGCTCCTTCAAGTTGGATGGGTTCTGCTGGTGTACAGCAATCTTTAAGTCTGTGGAGTGTACGGCTTAAAGTGGTCCTATGGACAGATACTCCAATCTCCGCTGTGGAGCTTTGCAGCTCCTCTTTGTTGCCTCTCTGATTAATGCCCTCCTTGCCTGGTCCGTGAGTTTTGGTGGGCGGCCCTCTCTTGGCAGGTTTGTTGTGGTGCCATATTCTTTAAATGTTTTAATAATGGATTTAATGGTACTCCGTGGGATGTTCAAAGTTTCAGATATTTTTTTATAACCCAACCTTGATCTGTACTCCACAACTTTGTCCCTGACCTGTTTGGAGAGCTCCTTGGTCTTCATGGTGCCACTTGCTTGGTGGTGCCCCTTGCTTAGTGGTGTTGCAGACTCTGGGGCCTTTCAGAACAGGTGTATATATATACTGAGATCATGTGACAGATCATGTGACACTTAGATTGCACACAAGTGGACTTTATTTAACTAATTATGTGACTTCTGAAGGTAATTGGTTGCACCAGATCTTATTTAGGGGCTTCATAGCAAAGGGGGTGAATACATATGCACGCACCACTTTTCAGTTTTTTTTATTTTTAGAAACAAGTAATTTTTTTCATTTCACTTCACCAATTTGGACTATTTTGTGTATGTCCATTGAAATCCAAATAAAAATCCATTTAAATTACAGGTTGTAATGCAACAAAATAGGAAAAACGCCAAGGGGGATGAATACTTTTGCAAGGCACTGTATCTACCATGGCACTGAACTCCGTATTCAACCCTGGTGAAAGCATAGAACATGTCACGACCAGTACTAGCTATATATAACATCTGAACTTTTCATCTTACACAGGGCCCCCTATTAGAAGGACGGGGAATATTGCACTTGACAATGTCTCTTTGTCCTCATAATTTAAAATCCGTAAAGCATCTGTACGTTTTTATTTTAATTTTGTTTTTTAAGAAAGACAAAAGAAACACAGGATATAAAACCAAGCAGAGGAGTGGGGTCACGGCCAGGGTCAGCCATTATCAACGCCGGCCCTGGAGCAATTAGGGTTAACCTCTTGCGGGAGTTGGCCCATATGGAGAGGGCTACATTTAAATGTTTCTTACAGAAGAAATATGAAATGCATATGAATAATCATGGTAGTAATTGAAAGGGAACAGTTTGGAGATTATGGGAATATCATTAGACCAAAGTTGAGGACAAAGTGTCCAGAATAGAACTGGTTGTAATCCTGTTGTAATGACGTGGTTATCAACCAGTTTTGCCCGCTGGCTTGTGTTCATGCTTCTGATTCTACTGCAGGATCAGGACAGACAGAGGTCAGTGACCAGTGATTCATCATAGTACAGTATGCTGAGGTGGCAAAGCTGTGGGCTATCAGTGTTATACAATCTTAGCCTGGCTGTATAGCCAACTCCGATGGGAGTGTCCACCATAGGATTTGTAGGACCCAGTGTACAAGGACCAGCTCTCCTATGTACTACAACTCCCAAGAACATAGCCAGAGTTACAAGGACCAGACAAGGCAGAGATTGTAGCTGCACACCGGTCATGATTCTGACTCCTGCCCCTTACCTCTCTGTAGCTCGAAAAGGACCAAGTAAACGTTCCCACTCTGGTACCAACACCCCAATGAGAGTTCCTGCTCCCTAATCACAGCCACCACACAAATGGTCATCAACTTGGCTGTCTGTTTGATTTACAGAATAGTAGGAAACTACTCAAGTCAATGTGGCAGACATCAAGTTTTTAATGTCTCATGCACAAGTACAGGAAATGCCTTTCTTGCAAGCTCTTATCCCAACAATGCAGTAATCAATATCAACGTGGTACTATAACGTAAGGTAGAAAACTGAGAAAACTGAATTTGGTGAAAAATTCAACAGATGTTATGATGCCCTCGTTGACTAAGGCTGTGCAGCACTAAGACGTAAAACATTAGTGGGGACCAAGGCTATGAGAAATAGATACACCATCTGGAAGATTAGCAATGGGTTTCATCTTCTTTGTCGTGCATCGCCACAACCAGAGAATGAAGCCTTACTAATGTTGATGTAGACTGCAGCAGAATGAGGTCAGGCAGGTGAGAGAGGGATGCTCAGGGAGGTTAATTAACTTTGGTGATCGTCCCCATTCCCTCAGTGTTCATTACCTTTCAAATGGAGACACATGCACACAGTGACATGCACACACACACACACACACAGTCCCCCTCAGTGTTCATTACCTTTGAATGGAGCCACACACTGACAGTGGTAATTGCCAGGCTGGTCAATGCAAGTGGCTCCGTTCTTGCAGGGAGAAGAGGCACACTCGTCAATGTCGAACTCACACCCAGCGCCTTTGATACAAACAACAACATAAACAAATAAATAAATCATGTTTTTGGGGTCAGTGAGACTAGTAGCAGCGTCCCAAATGGCACCTTATTCCCTATAAAGTGCACTACTTTTGACCAGAGCCCTGTGGACACTGGTCAAAAGAAATGCATTATAAAGGGAACATGGTGCCATTTGGGACAAATCCCAGGAGAGTTCATAAACAGGATATAATGAGACCATGGAGCAGTAACTAACTGTGTATCTTCTGTCTTCACTCCTCATCAATTAGTCAGAGAAGACGACAACGTCAGCATCCCAAATGGTACCCTATTCCCTATACAGTGCACTACTTTGTACCAGGGTCCAGCACTATGTAGGGAATCGGGTGCCGTTTGGGACGCTACCGATGTGTGTTGTGCTTTGTCCAGACTACAGGCATGTAAACATCCCTTTACCCACTCCTCTCCCCTGGGGTTGGCAGATAGGCAGCATGCACTGTATGGGGATCTATTTAAATAAGGTGTTCCACCCCATACAAATTCTATTTCTATGGTTCCACCGCTGCCTAGCAACACTAGAGTACAAAACATAGACTGTGGTTGCCAGTGTACCTAAGCAACACGTTGTTGAAGATGTACACTGGAAATCAATCAAACTCCATAGACATCTTTGTTTGTAGACTACACTGTCCATGGACACAAACATCTGTGTGAAGGATTCTCTTGGCGAAAACTGGAAGCATCTACCTGTGAGGCTGTGGTAGATTAGAGTGAATTGAGCCTACTGTAGTTTTGCTAAGATAAAGCTACAGGATTCATATTCAGTAGGTTATGTTGTCGATGCTTATTTAGTTCAGTATGCATTCATTAATTCAATTAAATTCAGTAAGTTAGATACACTGACCAGTAAAGCCGGGTAGACAGACACATTCATAGCCATTGGCCAGGTCCATACACGTGCTGTTGTGTCTGCACGGCCCTGACAGACACTCATCAATGTTGATTTCACAGTAGTCGCCTGTAGAGAAAGACAAAATTAAAGAGGTCTGAGCAGCAACATTCCCATTCCTACCAATTATAAACCAAGTGTTAAAAAGATTCTCCTTTTCAACTGAAATAGTAAAAGCCTCCGAGCTATCCACCTTCTGAACTAAAAGTAAATGAGTGAAACTCAGATCAAGATGGGTTTCTACAATATGGATCCCTCAATTTGCATATATTCATCTAGTTAACTCAGACAATTTCCCGAACAATTCAGATGGAAGTGACCTGAGAAATAATAGAGGGGCCTCTCGTCTGACATTAGATAAATGATCCCTTATGTTTTCAATATGGCCTCACATGACCCAGGCTGCAGCCCAAATGGCACTCTGTTCCCTTACAGTGCGCTACTTTTGACCAGCGCCCTGATACGTTTACTGGTGCTCTGGTCAGAAGTAGTGCACTATAAGGGAATAGAGTTCTATTTGGGATACAACCCAGTGTATTGAACATAATGAACATTGACATAGTTATAATGATTGCACACCTCTTGTACAGGACAGCATTAATTTACATGCATATAGGAATATTAGCATAGCTAATTACACTGGATTGCTGTAGGCAGTCAAGTTATATTGCTTTAAGACTTGACACATTAAAAACAATTAAAAAAACATTGCTTTACTTCACTTCGTAAAACAGACCTCAGCAAAGGTGTTGGATTTCTATTATTGAACTCCTACGTGATCACAACTGGTGTTGGATGGGTTTCTGTTATTGAACTCCTACGTGATCACAACTGGTGTTGGATGGGTTTCTGTTATTGAACTCCTACGTGATCACAACTGGTGTTGGATGGGTTTCTGTTATTGAACTCCTACGTGATCACAACTGGTGTTGGATGGGTTTCTGTTATTGAACTCCTACGTGATCACAACTGGTGTTGGATGGGTTTCTGTTATTGAACTCCTACGTGATCACAACTGGTGTTGGATGGGTTTCTGTTATTGAACTCCTACGTGATCACAACTGGTGATGGATCAAGTTCTCCACATACGGGTAGCATAACTATATATTATCTAATTTCAATAAGAATCAGTTGATCTATCATTCAACTACACCCGAATAATTGTAGATCAGTGGTTCTCAAACCTCTCCTCGGGGACCCCCAGACCTTCTCCAACCTCTCCTCGGGGACCCCCAGACGTTCTCCAACCTATCCTCAGGGACCCCCAGACGTTCTCAAACCTCTCCTCGGGGACCCCCAGACGTTCTCCAACCTATCCTCAGGGACCCCCAGACGTTCTCAAACCTCTCCTCGGGGACCCCCAGATGTTCTCCAACCTCTCCTCGGGGACCCCCAGACGTTCTCCAACCTATCCTCAGGGACCCCCAGACGTTCTCCAACCTCTCCCCGGGGACCCCCAGACATTTCACCATGTAGTTGTAGCCCTGAACTAACTCACCTGATTCACCTATTCAAGGGCTTGATGATTAGTTGACAAGGTGAATGAGGTGTGCTAGTTGTGGAATAGTTAAATACATGGAATGTCTGGGTAGCTCTCTAGGAACAGGGTTGGAGAGCCCTGTTCCATATCTTACATCTTAGAAACATACTTTAAGGTAAGGTATTTAAAATGATTTATAAGGGGTTAATCATGATTATGGTTAATCATGCCCTCAAAGCTCATCACTAAGCTAAGGATCCTGGGACTAAACACCTCCCTCTGCAACTGGACTTCCTGGACTTCCTGGACTTCCTAACGGGCCGCCCCCAGGTGGTAAGGGTAGGTAACAACACATCTGCCACACTGATCCTCAACACGGGGGCCCCTCAGGGGTGCGTGCTCAGTCCCCTCCTGTACTCCCTGTTCACCCATGACTGCATGGCCAGGCACGACTCCAACACCATCATTAAGTTTGCCGACGACACAACAGTGGTAGGCCTGATCACCGACAACGATGAGACAGCCTATAGGGAGGAGGTCAGAGACCTGGCCGTGTGGTGCCAGGACAACAACCTCTCCCTCAACGTGACCAAGACAAAGGAGATGATTGTGGACTACAGGAAAAAAAAGAGGACTGAGCACGCCCCCATTCTCATCGACGGGGCTGTAGTGGAACAGGTTGAGAGCTTCAAGTTCCTTGGTGTCCATCACCAACGAACTATCATGGTCCAAACACACCAAGACAGTCGTGAAGAGGGAACGACAAAGCCTATTCCCCCTCAGGAGACTGAAAAGATTTGGCATGGGTCCTCAGATCTTCAAAAAATTCTACAGCTGCACCATCGAGAGCATCCTGACTGGTTGCATCACCGCCTGGTATGGCAACTGCTTGGCCTCTGACCGCAAGGGTAGTGCGTACGGCCCAGTACATCACTGGGGCCAAGCTTCCTGCCATCCAGGACCTCTATACCAGGTGGTGTCAGCGGAAGGCCCTCAAAATTGTCAAAGACTCCAGCCACCCTAGTCATAGACTGTTCTCTCTGCTACCGCATGGCAAGCGGTACCACTCAACAGCTTCTACCCCCAAGCCATAAGACTCCTGAACAGCTAATCATGGCTACCCGGACTATTTGCACTGCCCACCCACCCCATCTTTTTACACTGCTGCTACTCTGTTAATTATTTATGCATAGTCACTTTAACTCTACCCACATGTACATATTACTTCAACTACCTCAACTAGCCGGTGCCCCCGCACATTGACTCTGCACCGGTACCCCCCTGTATATATAGCCTCCCTACTGTTATTTTATTTTACTTCTGCTCTTTTTTTCTCAACACTTTTTTGTTGTTTTATTCTACGTTTTTATTAAAAATAAATGCACTGTTGGTTAAGGGCTGTAAGTAAGCATTTCACTGTAATGTCTGCACCTGTTGTATTCGGCGCATGTGGCCAATAACATTTGATTTGATTTGATTTGATGTTTTGGTCCCAGATCTATTTGTGTTGCCTTGCCAACCCCTACAGTCAATGTCCTGTGATGTCACACATGACATGTTTGACATGACACCAACCATAAGGGTTAGAGCACAAACACATCCAGGTTAGATAAATGCAGTGTGTGTGTGTGTGTGTGCGCGCATGTGTACCTGTGACTCCGATTGGGCATAAGCAGCTGAATGCGTTGAGCTCATCAGAGCAGGAAGCTCCGTTGTGGCAGGGCTGGCTCAGACACTCATTTACCTCCATCTCACAGTTATTACCTGGAAAGACAGGAGAGGTTCACTGCATGAAGGTCCACACATGCATAGGCTACATACTGACGCACGCACACACACTGAACGCACACAGACACATGCCACACCCAGGAAAACACACACACACACACACACACACACAGAAGCATCTGCCAGATGTTGACACATGATGGGGTCCATAGATAACAGATCCCTTTAATCAAATAAGCTTCCTTAATGATGTGAGGAAGAGAAGTAGGGGAAAAAGGTAGGGGGAGAGGTAGGGGGGAGAGGAAGAGGGAGAGGAAGGGGGAGAGGAAGGGGGGAGAGGTAGGGGGAGAGGAAGGGGGGAGAGGAAGAGGGGAAGAGGTAGCGGGAAAGGAAGGGGGGAGAGGAAGAGGGAGAGGAAGGGGGGAGAGGAAGAGGGAGAGGAAGGGGGAGAGGAAGAGGGAGGAAGAGGGAGAGGAAGAGGAAGGGGGAGAGGTAGGGGGAGAGGAAGGGGGAGAGGAATGGGGAAGAGGTAGCGGGAAAGGAAGAGGGAGAGACGTAGGGGTGAGAGGGAGAAGAAGGGGGGAGAGGAAGAGGGGAGAGGTAGGGAGAGATGTGGGGGGAGAGGAAGGGGGGAGAGGTAGGGGGAAGAGGAAGGGGGAGAGGAAGGGGGAGAGGAAGAGGAAGGGGGAGAGGTAGGGAGAGATGTGGGGGGAGAGGAAGGGGGGAGAGGTAGGGGGGAGAGGAAGGGGGAGAGGAAGAGGAAGGGGGAGAGGTAGGGGGAGAGGAAGAGGAAGGGGGAGAGGTAGGGGGAGAGGAAGGGGGAAGAGGTAGCGGGAAAGGAAGGGGGGAGAGGAAGCGGGAGAGGAAGAAGGAGAGAGGAAGGGGGGAGAGGGAGAAGAAGGGGGGAGAGGAAGAGGGAGAGGTGTAGGGGGAGAGGAAGGGGGGAGAGGTAGGGGGAAGAGGAAGGGGGGAAGAGGTAGCGGGAAAGGAAGGGGGGAGAGGAAGAGGGAGAGGAAGGGGGGAGAGGAAGAGGGAGAGGAAGGGGGAGAGGAAGAGGGAGGAAGAGGGAGAGGAAGAGGAAGGGGGAGAGGTAGGGGGAGAGGAAGGGGGAGAGGAATGGGGAAGAGGTAGCGGGAAAGGAAGAGGGAGAGACGTAGGGGTGAGAGGGAGAAGAAGGGGGGAGAGGAAGAGGGGAGAGGTAGGGAGAGATGTGGGGGGAGAGGAAGGGGGGAGAGGTAGGGGGAAGAGGAAGGGGGAGAGGAAGGGGGAGAGGAAGAGGAAGGGGGAGAGGTAGGGAGAGATGTGGGGGGAGAGGAAGGGGGGAGAGGTAGGGGGGAGAGGAAGGGGGAGAGGAAGAGGAAGGGGGAGAGGTAGGGGGAGAGGAAGAGGAAGGGGGAGAGGTAGGGGGAGAGGAAGGGGGAAGAGGTAGCGGGAAAGGAAGGGGGGAGAGGAAGCGGGAGAGGAAGAAGGAGAGAGGAAGGGGGGAGAGGGAGAAGAAGGGGGGAGAGGAAGAGGGAGAGGTGTAGGGGGAGAGGAAGGGGGGAGAGGTAGGGGGAAGAGGAAGGGGGAGAGGAAGGGGGAGATGAAGGGGGGAGAGGAAGGGGGAAGAGTATGATACTGAGAGAAGTGTGTAATGGAACTGTATGATAATGAGAGAAGTGTGTAATGGAACTGTATGATACTGGGAGAAGTGTGTAATGGAACTGTATGATAATGAGAGAAGTGTGTAATGGAACTGTATGATACTGAGAGAAGTGTGTAATGGAACTGTATGATAATGAGAGAAGTGTGTAATGGAACTGTATGATAATGAGAGAAGTGTGTAATGGAACTGTATGATACTGAGAGAAGTGGAACTGTATGATACTGAGAGAAGTGGAACTGTATGATTCTGTATACAGCACTAATTAAATAGGATGGCATTGACTAGAATACAGTATAAAAAAGTTGGCGGGAGGTAAGTTTGGCTTATATGGTGTCGAGTAAAGCTTAAACCATGTATTTAGATTGTAGTTAGGTATTGTAGGTAGTTATCGTAGGTTATTGTATGTAAGTATTGTAGGTAAGTATTGTATTCGACTGAGCCCGGTGAGGCACGAGGCTAGCTAACCCACTACCTGGACGAGCTAGCGGGTAGCTACTGGTAACTATTAGCAACAGTGGATAGTTGTTTCACGCTTGAGAGTACCTGTAATTACGCCAGCTAGCTGCCTACCATTCAGCTGTTTTTCTAACCTCATTGTCTGAAGTGTTAACGTTAGGTAGTTAGTAGCTACTGTGCTCGAAATGTAGCTAGCTTGTTGCTACCTGGATAGCTACTAAACAATAGCTGGAACGACCTAGCGAACAGACGCGAACTGGCTGAGTCGATTCAGTGGCTAGCTTTGCACTTGGCTAGCTAACAGTAGCTGCTAGGGATAAGTTATAACCTACATTTGTGTTTTGTTTTTTACATACTAGTAACCAGAGTCGTTCAAGTGAACTCGGGACATGGGTGACTAGTTAACGTTAGCTTGGCTCTCTCTGTGTGTTCGTGCCGTGGGAGGAGGGGTTTCTTCGTTGGCAGAAAGCAATGGCTAGCTAGTATGCTAACTATTCTAGCTAACTAACTGGCTGAATAAGTTGACGACGGACTTGCTCAAGCTGTCGGGACTAACCCACAACGTTAGACACCGACACGAATGATCTGCTTGGCGTGTTGACACACTGGTGGTTTGTTGTGACCGAGTATTGGTGCTAAACCGTGTTGTTGGAGGCTGGCATGCCAGTTGGCTGTGGTGTCATAGGATTCGGTGCCCTGGACGGTTTTCACAGAAGAATACTGTACCAAGTTAGCTAGCTGAATAAACTAAGTTAGTCTATTCCTAGAAAACATTGAACCGCTGTAGTTTACAACAATTATAGTTTCTGAGGTGGAAGTTGGGAGAGTTATATTTGGGTGCTTCAGTGAAACGTAAGTGAGGGAGGACCCGCTCTCTCGCTTTCCCAGATGTTTAGTTCATTTCATTCCGATCTCCTTTGCATTATTGTAACCATTTTCTGTAGCCTGTCAACGATGCGTCTGTCTATTCCTGTTCTCTCCTCTCTGCACAGGCCATACAAACGCCTCACACCGCGTGGCTGCTGCCACTCTAACCTGGTGGTCCCTGTGCGCATGACCCACGTGGAGTTCCAGGTCTCAGGCAGCCTCTGGAACTGCCGTTCTGCGGCCAACAAGGCAGAGTTCATCTCAGCCTATGCTACCCTCCAGTCCCTCGACTTCTTGGCGCTGACGGAAACATGGATTACCACTGAAAACACTGCTACTCCTACTGCTCTCTCCTCGTCTGACCATGTGTTCTCGCATACCCCGAGAGCATCTGGTCAGCGGGGTGGTGGCACAGGAATCCTCATCTCTCCCAAGTGGACATTCTCTCTTTTTCCCCTGACCCATCTGTCTATCTCCTCATTTGAATTCCATGCTGTCACAGTCACTAGCCCATTCAAGCTTAACATCCTTATCATTTATCGCCTTCCAGGTTCCCTTGGAACAGTTCATCAATGAGCTTGACGCCTTGATAAGTTCCTTTCCTGAGGATGGCTCACCCCTCACAGTTCTGGGTGACTTTAACCTCCCTACGTCTACCTTTGACGCATTTCTCTCTGCCTCCTTCTTTCCACTCCTCTCCTCTTTTGACCTCACCCTCTCACCGTCCCCCCCTACTCACAAGGCAGGCAATACGCTTGACCTTATCTTTACTAGATGCTGTTCTTCTACTAATCTCACTGCAACTCCCCTCCATGTCTCCGACCACTACTATATATCCTTTTCTCTCTCACTCTCCTCCAACACTACTCACTCTGCCCCTACTCAGATAGTAATGCGCCGTCGCAACCTTCGCTCTCTCTCTCCCGCTACTCTCTCCTCTTCCATCCTATCATCTCTTCCCTCTGCTCAATCCTTCTCCCTCCAATCTCCTGATTCTGCCTCCTCAACCCTCCTCTCCTCCCTTTCTGCATCCTTTGACTCTCTATGTCCCCTATCCTCCCAGCCGGCTCAGTCCTCCCCTCCTGCTTCGTGGCTTAACGACTCCTTGCGAGCTCACAGAACAGGGCTCCGGGCAGCCGAGCGGAAATTGAGGAAAACTAGACTCCCTGCGGACCTGGCATCTTTTCACTCCCTCCTCTCTACATTTTCTTCCTCTGTTTCTGCTGCTAAAGCCACTTTCTACCACTCTAAATTCCAAGCATCTGCCTCTAACCCTTGGAAGCTCTTTGCCACCTTCTCCTCCCCCCCACCCCTCCTCCTCCCTCTCTGTGGATACCTTCGTCAACCATTTTGAAAAGAAGGTTGACTTTATCCGATCCTCGTTTGTTAAGTCAAATGACACTGCTGGTCCTGCTCATACTATGCTTTGACCTCTTTCTCCCCTCTCTCTCCAGATGAAATCTTGCGACTTGTGACGGCCGGCCGCCCAACAACCTGCCCGCTTGACCCTATCCCCTCCTCTCTTCTCCAGACCATTTCCGGAGACCTTCTCCCTTACCTCACCTCGCTCATCAACTCATCCTTGACCGCTGGCTATGTCCCTTCCGTCTTCAAGAGAGCGAGAGTTGCACCCCTTCTCAAAAAACCTACACTCGATCCCTCCGATGTCAACAACTACAGACCAGTATCCCTTCTTTCTTTTCTCTCCAAAACTCTTGAGCGTGCCATCTTTAGCCAACTCTCTTGCTATCTCTCTCAGAATGACCTTCTTGATCCAAACCAGTCAGGTTTCAAGACTGGTCATTTAACTGAGACTGCTCTTCTCTGTGTCACGGAGGCTCTCCGCACTGCTAAAGCTAACTCTCTCTCCTCTGCTCTTGTCCTTCTAGACCTGTCTGCTGCCTTTGATACTGTGAACCATCAGATCCTCCTCTCCACCCTCTCTGAGTTGGGCATCTCCGGCGCGGCTCACTCTTGGATTGCGTCCTACCTGACAGGTCGCTCCTACCAAGTGGCGTGGCGAGAATCTGTCTCCGCACCACGTGCTCTCACCACTGGTGTCCCCCAGGGCTCAGTTCTAGGCCCTCTCCTATTCTCGTTATACACCAAGTCACTTGGCTCTGTCATTTCCTCACATGACCTCTCCTATCATTGCTACGCAGACGACACACAACTAATCTTCTCCTTTCCCTCTTCTGATAACCAGGTGGCGAATCGCATCTCTGCATGTCTGGCAGACATATCAGTGTGGATGATGGATCACCACCTCAAGCTGAACCTCGGCAAGATGGAGCTGCTCTTCCTCCCGGGGAAGGACTGCCCGTTCCATGATCTCGCCATCACGGTTGACAACTCCGTTGTGTCTTCCTCCCAGAGTGCAAAAAGCCTTGGCGTGACCCTGGACAACACCCTGTCGTTCTCCGCTAACATCAAGGTGGTGACCCGATCCTGTAGGTTCATGTTCTACAACATTCGGAGAGTACGACCCTGCCTTACACAGGAAGCGGCACAGATCCTTATCCAGGCACTTGTCATCTCCCGTCTGGATTACTGCAACTCGCTGTTGGCTGGGCTCCCTGCCTGTGCCATTAAACCCCTACAACTCATCCAGAATGCCGCAGCCCGTCTGGTGTTCAACCTTCCCAAGTTCTCTCACGTCACCCCGCTCCTCCGCACACTCCACTGGCTTCCAGTTGAAGCTTGCATCTGCTACAAGACCATGGTGCTTGCCTACGGAGCTGTGAGGGCAACGGCACCTCCGTACCTTCAGGCTCTGATCAGTCCCTACACCCAAACGAGGGCATTGCGTTCATCCACCTCTGGCCTGCTGGCCCCCCTACCTCTGCGGAAGCACAGTTCCCGCTCAGCCCTGTCAAAACTGTTCGCTGCTCTGGCACCCCAATGGTGGAACAAGCTCCCTCGCGACGCCAGGACGGCGGAGTCACTCAGCACCTTCCGGAGACACTTGAAACCCCACCTCTTTAAGGAATACCTGGGATAGGATAAAGTAATCATTCTACCCCCCCCCCCCCCCCTTACACCCCCACCCAAAAAAATAAGGTGAATGCACCAATTTGTAAGTCGCTCTGGATAAGAGCGTCTGCTAAATGACGTAAATGTAAATGTAATGTAAATGTAAGTGTGTAATGGAACTGTATGATACTGAGAGAAGTGGAACTGTATGATACTGAGAGAAGTGGAACTGTATGATACTGAGAGAAGGGGAACTGTATGATACTGGGAGAAGTGTGTAATGGAACTGTATGATACTGAGAGAAGTGGAACTGTTTGATACTGAGAGAAGTGGAACTGTATGATACTGAGAGAAGGGGAACTGTATGATACTGTGAGAAGTGTGTAATGGAACTGTATGATAATGAGAGAAGTGTGTAATGGAACTGCCGTATGATATGTGGAAGGTAAATAAGTGTTTAACAATACCTACATAGGGAGGCTCGAGGTCTTTGACACCAAAAGGCAAAGAGTCGATGGAGTTACGAGCAATGGGGATATTGCCTTGATAACATAGCTACTCACCAATAAATCCAGGTGCACAGAAACAATTGTAGCCGTTGATGGTGTCTTTGCAAATACTTAGAACACCGCACGGCTTCTCTTCACAGTCGTCTGTGTTCACCTCGCAGAATTGTCCCGTTAAACCTGCATGAAGAAGAGACGAATGAGACTAGTGGTTTTCTGACCCTCTGAATTAAGGGGTGGAATAATGGGGGAATCATTTTGACATGTAATAATGTGTTTTTTAGTTAAATTCCTAGAACGTTCTATTGGCAGTTCATCGAGTGACTTTATCCCAGTACTAAATACCTCTTTATCAAACATTACTCATCTCTCTGGGATGCTATTGGCTCCTTATCCACTAACACACCTTTCTATTGGCTCCTTAACCCACTAACACACCTTCTATTGGCTCCTTACCCACTAACACACCTTCTATTGGCTCCTTACCCACTAACACACATTTCTTTTGGCTCCTTAACCCACTAACACACCTTACTATTGGCTCCTTACCCCACTAACACACCCACTATTGGCTCCTTAACCCACTAACACACCTTTCTATTGGCTCCTTACCCACTAACACACAATCTATTGGCTCCTTAACCCACCAACACACCTTTCTATTGGCTCCTTAACCCACTAACACACCTTTCTATTGGCTCCTTACCCACTAACACACCTTCTATTGGCTCCTTAACCCACTAACACACCTTACTATTGGCTCCTTACCCACTAACACACCTTTCTATTGGCTCCTTACCCACTAACACACATTCTATTGGCTCCTTAACCCACTAACACACCTTTCTATTGGCTCCTTAACCCACTAACACACCTTTCTATTGGCTCCTTACCCACTAACACACCTCCTATTGGCTCCTTAACCCACTAACACGCCTTACTATTGGCTCCTTACCCACTAACACACCTTTCTATTGGCTCCTTACCCACTAACACACATTCTATTGGCTCCTTAACCCACTAACACACCTTTATATTGGCTCCTTAACCCACTAACACACCTTTCTATTGGCTCCTTACCCACTAACACACCTCCTATTGGCTCCTTAACCCACTAACACGCCTTACTATTGGCTCCTTACCCACTAACACACCTTTCTATTGGCTCCTTACCCACTAACACACCTTTCTATTGGCTCCTTACCCACTAACACACATTTCCATTGGCTCCTTACCCCACTAACACACCTTCTATTGGCTCCTTAACCCACTAACACACCTTTCTATTGGCTCCTTAACCCACTAACACACCTTTCTATTGGCTCCTTAACCCACTAACACACCTTTCTACTGGCTCCCATCTACTGCTTAACTTAAGCCACTATCATACCTGATTCAATTGGTCAACTACTCACCAAAGCCTTTATCAATTCAATCAGGTGTTCTAGTTTTAGTATGAAATAAGTGGGACGGCTGGGGGTACTTGAGGAGAGGTTTGGGAAACAGTGCATTAATATTTAGTATTCAGTCATCCTAAATGCAGGGACAAGACCCTGAAATAAATATAAACATCACCACAGGTTTCAGTAACAAGGAGCCAATGTCTTACAGGGCAACGTACGCACGCGCACACTCCAAGCACGCACACCCCCCCCATTAAAATCACCCCCCCCTGGTTCTTTGTTCCTGGTGATTAGCTTACCGGGTAAACAATGACACTTGAATCCTCTCGGTAGATCCACACACTTTGATCCGTGATGACACAGCCCATCCACGCAGTGACTTATGGGGATTTCGCACAGCCGTCCCATGTACCCGTGTTGGCAGACGCAACTGAAGCCGTTCGCCAGCTCTTCACAGAACAGGGTCCCCTCCGGGTCACAGGGATTCAACACACACTGGTTCACGGGTGCAGAGCAGTCATGGGCTCCCCATCCTGTATGCATTGGGGTTTGGATCAAAGAGCTGATTGATGTCTGTGTGTGTTGAATAGGAGCTGTGTTCTGTGTTCTATTCTTCTACCCACACCACTTCTGTCACACAGGCTTGGATTTGCATTTCTCAAGACGCTCCTGTCATTGCAAGACGTTTTTCCTTTATATAATTTCTGCTTTACATATGTTATGTTTTTCTTAGTTAGATAGAGGCCTTTAGCCAGTGGAAATACTAGGAAATAGGATTTGATAGAGGCCCTTAGACAGTGGAAATACAAATATAGTCCAACCACCAACCTACATATAGGAATTGAGGGGAGTTTGTATTTTCCTACATGTATAATTAGACACTCATTCAAGTAATGCATGGCTTTGGTCGACTACTCTCTATTATGATCTGGTGGATGTTATTTAAATTAGGTTTGGTAATAATAGGGCGCACACAGAGTCATCAATAACAATAACAGAGTCTCTCTTTGCCAGCGTCCCAAATGACACCCTATTCCCTATACTACTTTTGACCAGAGCCATATGGGGCCATTTAGGACTCCGTTTTTTACTACCGAATTTACAAAAGGGATTAATGTAGAATAAACAACAAGAGCGTCTAAAAACAACCGGAGGGCCTTAATGAATAAATCGCTTAACAGTGATTGCGTACAAAGATGGAGGCATAATACTAATTTGACTTTAATGGATTACAGATATAATATCTTAATTTGATCACCCTGTTGCAGGATAACTTTCCTGAAATGCAGGAGAAAAAAAAAACTAGGTGTTTTGTGGTTTCATGTACCTTAAGCAAAGCCAGATAACAATATATCAACAGGATTAATCACCCAGATGCAGGTATTTTGTAACTTTACTGTAAGCTAAACTCTTAGAGAAAATGGTTCTAAAGGGTTGGAGGGAGAAAGGGTTGTAGATGGAACCTTGGAACCAAGGAGGTCCTTCTGAAGAAAGGGTTCTAAAAAAGAACCAGAAGGGTTTCTACAGGGGCAAGTCAAAGAAGCATTTCTGGTTGTAGGTAGGACCTTGTTTTCTCAGAGTAAACAGCAGTTTTCAGTACAGTGCAGTATCTGATAAAATGAGCACCTTTACCTGGTGGACAAGTGCAGTGAACCACTCCAGCAAAGATATAACAGGTGCCGCCATTTTTGCATTTTGTCCTATCCCCTGACGCACATTCAATAACAGGTGTAGAGCAGTTTTTATCTGGAAAAGTCAAACAAAAACATTTTCAGAAGGACAAATACAACAAAACCACTGGGAACAACCAACATCACATCATTATTGTACAACAGAACCACTGTGCACAACCAACATCACATCATCACATCACAAGTGTTCATGGAACATTGTACATTACACAAATTGTACCAGATATTTCCAAGTTGTCCCAGATTTCCTGTAAACATCATGACGTCATACAAACATTTGGCAAAAAACACATCCTAGTGTGTAACCGGCTTTATTGAAATGAGGCACAGAATGAATTCAGAATGGGTCACAATGATGATCAGACAGCGTGAGGCGACGCAGTGACAGCAGTATGACAGTACGACAGTAGTGTGACTGAATCACATACATAAAGCTAGTGATACTGCAACAGGAGTCACATGGTGCATCCCAAAATACACCCTATTCCCTTATAGTCTCTCTCTCTCTCTAAGATGTCCTTGCCTAGTTGGTGTTAGGTGAGGTCCTGACCTAGTTGGTGTTGGTGAGGTCCTGACCTAGTTGGTGTTAGGTGAGGTCCTGACCTAGTTGGTGTTAGGTGAGGTCCTGACCTAGTTGGTGTTAGGTGAGGTCCTGACCTAGTTGGTGTTAGGTGACGTCCTGACCTAGTTGGTGTTAGGTGAGGTAACCAACTAGGTCAGGACCTCACCTAACACCAACTAGGTCAGGACCTCACCTAACACCAACTAGGTCAGGACCTCACCTAACACCAACTAGGTCAGGACCTCACCTAACACCAACTAGGTCAGGACCTCACCAACACCAACTAGGTCAGGACCTCACCTAACACCAACTAGGTCAGGACCTCACCTAACACCAACTAGGTCAGGACCTCACCAACACCAACTAGGTCAGGACGTCACCTAACACCAACTAGGTGAGGACTTCACCTAACACCAACTAGGTCAGGACCTCACCTAACACCAACTAGGTCAGGACCTCACCTAACACCAACTAGGTCAGGACCTCACCTAACACCAACTAGGTCAGGACCTCACCTAACACCAACTAGGTGAGGCCCCCTGCCACGCCCACCACCTAAGCCACTTTTTGATCCAGGAAAAACCCTGAAAAGGTGCCTGAAGAAGTCCTGCATCATCATCAAGGACCTCACACAGCCCAGCCACGAGCTGTTCTCTCCCTTACCGTCGGGCAGACGGTATCGGAGCAGGAGGTCTGATATCAACAGGCTCAGAGACTGTTACTATCTGCAAGCCATCAGACTGCTGAACACTTGAACTGGACTGACCACCTGCACTGACTCTCAGCACCTTAGCACACATGCACTCACTCACTCACAGACCCACACAGACACACATCCACACAGACACATATCCACACAGACACACACAGACACATATCCACACACACACACACACACACACACATACACACACACACACACACACACACACACCACAACTGCTGCTACCAGACTATTACTATGATTGCTAAATACTGCACAATTTAAACACTTGTCCCCCAATCCCTCCTTCCCTAAAACACATGTAAATATTGGACTATAAATGGTTCCTTCCTGTATTCTACTGATGCTAACATGTTTATTCTATTCTACTGAGACATTTACTTTATGTTCCTATTCTTATCTTTTATTACTGCTTATTGTTGTTGCATTGTCCAGAAGGAATCTGCAAGTAAGCATTTCATTGGACGGTGTATACCATGTGTATCCTGTACATACGACTAATACAACTTGAATGTAAGGATGGAATGCAGAATAAACATGAACTAGATGTACTGTAAGTGTTGGAGCCTGGCATAATATGTCTGCCAGAGATCATCCGTACTCCACACAGGATTGTAAGAGTATTATCATCTTAGTTTGAGGCCCTTTACTCTCTAGTCTTCCCCCCAGGAGCAGGAATAAAGATGGCTCTAACAGACCTGGGTTCAAAAAGTATTTGAAATATTTCAAATACTTGGCACTCCAGGCAGGCTAGAGAAAACACTCAGATGGGCGAGATTTACAGTTTTGGACTATTCTATTGGTCCATTAAGCCAGGCACACTCAATCAAGAATAGACAAAGTGTGTGAAATGATTTCAAATAGTATTTGAACCCAGGACTGATCTCTAATACACTTCTATGCACTTCCAGTATTCCAGTTAAGATGCTCTGGAGTCAGTCAATTAGCAAACAGCTTACAGTGACAACTCTGACCATCTTTAGGCTTATACTCCTCAAATGTTACCACCATTAGGCTGCATTAGGCTGACGGGTTGATATATTGTGCATTTTTTGTATCCACAGACATGACCAGAATACTCAAGACCTTTGTAGTTATTACAGACCATATACAGTGAGGGACGGTTTCCCAGACATAGATTATTTATGACTTAATAAGAATGATAACATTAATCTCTTACCAACAAACCCCACTGGGCAGACGCATTCATAGTCGGCAACCAGGTCAACACATGTGGAATTGTTGGCGCAGAATCCATAGACACATTCATCATAGTTGATTTCACAGTTCAGCCCCTGAAAACCTATACCAGGAGGAGAAGACATCTCACTATCACATACAGAATGGATCAGACTTACAAACCAACTCAAAGTGTTCAGCATCACATGGGGATGACAAGTAAAAGAGGCGGCCATGTTTTTATTCAGCCAGTTAGACTTGGCAGCACATGACCAGGCATACGTACTGGACACTACATGTGATGAACAAGTCATTAGTTTATTTTTGCTTTCTGTTATTGCAGTTTTGAGTGTATTTCTCCTGCTTTTTAAAGAAAACTAGAAAAAATGTTTCATAAAGAGATATCCTGGATTAAAGTCCATTTAGGGACTACCCTCATGTTTCTAAACATTTACTGTACAGTATTTTACCTATATGATCTCATCAAACCATCTTCACACTTAAACACCTAATTCCTGTCATAAATTGGTCGGCGCCATTTATGTCATTAAGTTATGAGTGGAGAGGGGCGAAGGGGCATAAATATCAGGCAATTTTGCCAATAATTTATTGGCTGTGTCGTCGATGTCCTACCTGTGAGACATACCTCTGATTAAACCTTGATTGCGGCCGAGGACTGTTATGCATTATTAATGGACAAAGGATAATTGTCAAGTTTTATGACATGGAGAGAGCTGGAAATTGGTTCCATGGATAGGTACGTCCTAAATGGCACCCTATTCCTTATATAATGAACTACTTTTCACTAGAGCCCATAGGGTTAGCCCTGGTCAAAGGTAGTGCACTAAATACGGAATAGGGTGCCAGGGTGCCATTTGGAACACAGTTCTGGTCAGTAGTGAGGAATGATGAGAATTTGCCCTGCACCGATGGTGCTGATAGCCTGGCATTAGTCATGGGTACCTCTGCAGCCACGGTCTGTGACAGTGCTAATGATAGTCATTTTGTAGCGTGACCATGCAGCGGAATACGTTTATGGGAGCAGAAAATGTCAGAGAATTGGAGTAGAGCTAGTAGATTTCTACAGCTCGCTGTCCTTCACTTCATGGCATTAACCTTTCATCTTGTTTAGCTAGTAGAGTTCTACAGCTCGCTGTCCTTCACTTCATGGCATTAACCTTTCATCTTGTTTAGCTAGTAGAGTTCTACAGCTCGCTGTCCTTCACTTCATGGCATTAACCTTTCATCTTGTTTAGCTAGTAGAGTTCTACAGCTCGCTGTCCTTCACTTCATGGCATTAACCTTTCATCTTGTTTAGCTAGTAGAGTTCTACAGCTCGCTGTCCTTCACTTCATGGCATTAACCTTTCATCTTGTTTAGCTAGTAGAGTTCTACAGCTCGCTGTCCTTCACTTCATGGCATTAACCTTTCATCTTGTTTAGCTAGTAGAGTTCTACAGCTCGCTGTCCTTCACTTCATGGCATTAACCTTTCATCTTGTTTAGCTAGTAGAGTTCTACAGCTCGCTGTCCTTCACTTCATGGCATTAACCTTTCATCTTGTTTAGCTAGTAGAGTTCTACAGCTCGCTGTTCTTCACTTCATGGCATTAACCTTTCATCTTGTTTAGCTAGTAGAGTTCTACAGCTCGCTGTTCTTCACTTCATGGCATTAACCTTTCAACTTGTTTAGCTAGTAGAGTTCTACAGCTCGCTGTCCTTCACTTCATGGCATTAACCTTTCATCTTGTTGAAAGTTAGATATGTGCTGATATAACTCAAGAGTTAATGGCCTGAAAACATCCAGTAATAATCAGGTGAGCTCTTAGATAAAAAGGTGATTTTTTATTATTATTTGATTTCCCCCTCAGCAGTAGTTGTATGCATATCTGTTGATTCAGTTATAATACACAGGCCGTGATATAGCCTATCATTCATTTAGTGCTACATTAATGTACCGCCTTGGAGATGACAAACCATCAATTGCAATAGCTTACCTTCTTCCTGTATAGGGAATAGGGTGTCATGTGGAACACAGACAGGGACTTACCAGCTGGACAGAAGCAGTGATACAGGTCAACACCGTCCACACACACAGCTCCGTTCTGGCACGGCATCGACTTGCAGTCGTTCAGATTCACCTCACAGAACGGCCCACCAAAGCCTGCATGAGAGAAACACGCATGTGTACACACACACACACACACACAGGATCATTATTGGAATCCCTTTGGTTGGTTTTATCCGTCAACCAATTATGGTTTGTATGACTTTGTTTCCCCACGCTGAAGCTGCTTTACAAAGCTGTTTTTGATCCAGTGTGTGTGTGTGTGTGTTTGTGTGAGTGTGTGTGTATGTATGTGTGTGTGTGCCTCAGCCCACTGGATCATTTAATCATTGTTAATATGAGGCATTCATTGTCTCTCTGATATATAACATTAAACAGGCCAGATCCTGTGATCTGATATATAACATTAAACAGGACAGATCCTGATATATAACATTAAACAGGCCAGATCCTGTGATCTGATATATAACATTAAACAGGACAGATCCTGATATATAACATTAAACAGGCCAGATCCTGTGATCTGATATATAACATTAAATAGGCCAGAACCTGATATCAGATATATAACATTAAACAGGCCAGATCCTGTGAACTGATCTAACACAAACCTCACCTCCTCCACTCAAAGAGACACAGGAAACCCACAGACAGGCACAGATAGGGATAGACACACACAAGCTTGTGATCACACAAACACCTCCCTGCCTTATTAAATATCATCAATAAGACGTGTATGACAAACTAACGCATTGACTGAGGTGAAAGTGGAGGATGAGAGAGAGACAGAGAGAGAGAGAGAGAGAGAGAGAGAGACAGAGAGAGAAGGGGGTAGAAAGAGAGAGAGACAGAGAGAGAGAGAGAGAGAGAGAGAGAGAGAGAGAGAGAGAGAGAGAGAGAGAGAGAGAGAGAGAGAGAGAGAGAGACAGAGACAGAGAGAGAGAGACAGAGAGGGGGGTAGAAAGAGAGAGAGAGACAGAGAGAGAGACAGAGAGAGACAGAGAGAGAGACAGAGAGAGAGAGAGAGAGAGAGAGAGAGACAGAGAGAGAGAGAGACAGAGAGAGAGAGAGACAGAGAGAGAGAGAGAGAGAGACAGAGAGAGAGACAGAGAGAGAGAGAGAGAGAGAGAGAGAGACAGAGAGAGAGAGAGACAGAGAGAGAGAGAGACAGAGAGAGAGAGAGACAGACAGACAGACAGACAGACAGACAGACAGACAGACAGACAGACAGACAGACAGACAGACAGACAGACAGACAGACAGACAGACAGACAGAGAGAGAGGGGGTAGAAAGAGAGAGGGGTAGATAGAGAGAGAGAGAGAGAGAGAGAGAGAGAGAGAGAGAGAGAGAGAGAGAGAGAGAGAGAGAGAGGTAGAAAGAGAGAGAGGTGTTTGGCCCAATGTCCGACAGGGCAGGCAGGGGGCCATTCTATCGAAGCCTTGCACCATAACAAGCACCTATGGGGATTATAAGTATCATTTATTTCCCTAACCCTGTTTTTAGTACCTGGGTTCAAAGAGTATTCATTCCCTTTCAAATACTTTGACGATTTGATTGATCCAGAAAACAAATGCTATTCGAACCCAGGTTTAACACATGGTCACTGAAAATCTATTTACCGGTGCTCTATCTGAAGAGTTGGTCTGGAGAGTCTTGTAAAACAGACCATGATCACTGCTGCAATCATAAAGTTAATGCATTTCCTTCTCTGAGCGAATGCTAAACAGTGATTCCCTGAGCTTAACAATCAACGCAGGTGCTGGCCATGCAGTGGTGGTCGGGTAATGGTTGTAGAAACACAGTGCTGATGTACTGTAGAGCCTAAACATGTCCATGGAAGATCATTATTACATTACTGGACTTAGTTGTAACAGAGATAGTTAAACACATTATTACATTACTGGACTTAGTTGTAACAGAGATAGTTAAACACATTATTACATTACTGGACTTAGTTGTAACAGAGATAGTTAAACACATTATTACATTACTGGACTTAGTTGTAACAGAGATAGTTAAACACATTATTACATTACTGTACTTAGTTGTAACAGAGATAGTTAAACACATTATTACATTACTGGACTTAGTTGTAACAGAGATAGTTAAACACATTATTACATTATTGGACTTAGTTGTAACAGAGATAGTTAAACACATTATTACATTATTGGACTTAGTTGTAACAGAGATAGTTAAACACATTATTACATTACTGGACTTAGTTGTAACAGAGATAGTTAAACACATTATTACATTATTGGACTTAGTTGTAACAGAGATAGTTAAACACATTATTACATTATTGGACTTAGTTGTAACAGAGATAGTTAAACACATTATTACATTATTGGACTTAGTTGTAACAGAGATAGTTAAACACATTATTACATTATTGGACTTAGGTGTAACAGAGATAGTTAAACACATTATTACATTAATGGACTTAGGTGTAACAGAGATAGTTAAACACATTATTACATTACTGGACTTAGTTGTAACAGAGATAGTTAAACACATTATTACATTACTGGACTTAGTTGTAACAGAGATAGTTAAACACATTATTACATTATTGGACTTAGTTGTAACAGAGATAGTTAAACACGTTATTACACTATTGGACTTAGTTGTAACAGAGATAGTTAAACACATTATTACATTATTGGACTTAGTTGTAACAGAGATAGTTAAACACATTATTACATTACTGGACTTAGTTGTAACAGAGATAGTTAAACACATTATTACATTACTGGACTTAGTTGTCCCAGAGATAGTTAAACACATTATTACATTACTGGACTTAGTTGTAACAGAGATAGTTAAACAACACAAAGCACCCTAGGCTATTTAAGCCCACACTATGATAGATAGCCCACACCTGGGGCGACAGGTAGCCTAGCGGTTAAGAGCGCTGAGCCAGTAACCGAAAGGTCGCTGGTTCGAATCCCAGAGCCGGCAAGGTGGAAAACTCTGCCGTTCTGCCCATGAGCAAGGCAGTTAACCCCAAACAACAACTGCTCCCCGGGCGCTGTGGACGTGGATTAAGGCAGCCCCCTGCACCTCTCTGATTCAGAGGGGTTGATTTAAATGCGGAAGATACATTTTGGTTGAATGTACATTACTGGACTTAGTTGTAACAGAGATAGTTAAACACATTATTACATTACTGGACTTAGTTGTAACAGAGATAGTTAAACACATTATTACATTACTGGACTTAGTTGTAACAGAGATAGTTAAACACATTATTACATTACTGTACTTAGTTGTAACAGAGATAGTTAAACACATTATTACATTACTGGACTTAGTTGTAACAGAGATAGTTAAACACATTATTACATTATTGGACTTAGTTGTAACAGAGATAGTTAAACACATTATTACATTATTGGACTTAGTTGTAACAGAGATAGTTAAACACATTATTACATTACTGGACTTAGTTGTAACAGAGATAGTTAAACACATTATTACATTATTGGACTTAGTTGTAACAGAGATAGTTAAACACATTATTACATTATTGGACTTAGTTGTAACAGAGATAGTTAAACACATTATTACATTATTGGACTTAGTTGTAACAGAGATAGTTAAACACATTATTACATTATTGGACTTAGGTGTAACAGAGATAGTTAAACACATTATTACATTAATGGACTTAGGTGTAACAGAGATAGTTAAACACATTATTACATTACTGGACTTAGTTGTAACAGAGATAGTTAAACACATTATTACATTACTGGACTTAGTTGTAACAGAGATAGTTAAACACATTATTACATTATTGGACTTAGTTGTAACAGAGATAGTTAAACACGTTATTACACTATTGGACTTAGTTGTAACAGAGATAGTTAAACACATTATTACATTATTGGACTTAGTTGTAACAGAGATAGTTAAACACATTATTACATTACTGGACTTAGTTGTAACAGAGATAGTTAAACACATTATTACATTACTGGACTTAGTTGTCCCAGAGATAGTTAAACACATTATTACATTACTGGACTTAGTTGTAACAGAGATAGTTAAACAACACAAAGCACCCTAGGCTATTTCAGCCCACACTATGATAGATAGCCCACACCTGGGGCGACAGGTAGCCTAGCGGTTAAGAGCGCTGAGCCAGTAACCGAAAGGTCGCTGGTTCGAATCCCAGAGCCGGCAAGGTGGAAAACTCTGCCGTTCTGCCCATGAGCAAGGCAGTTAACCCCAAACAACAACTGCTCCCCGGGCGCTGTGGACGTGGATTAAGGCAGCCCCCTGCACCTCTCTGATTCAGAGGGGTTGATTTAAATGCGGAAGATACATTTTGGTTGAATGTATTCATTTTTGCAACTGACTAAATATCTCCATCCACAGAGCTCTTTTCTTTTAGTCTTTTTTCACGTCAGTACTTCTTGTTTTTAAAATGTGCTTTCAGTTGTCTTCATGTCTCGTGTCAGTGGGCACTTTTGAGTGTTTTGACAAAGACCACAGTAGCTGCGTCCCAAATGGCTCCCTATTCCCTATATAGTGCCCTCCTTTTGAAAAGGGCCCGTAGGGAATAGGGTGCAAATTTGGGACAGAGAGGAGGGACTATTAAAATCCTGAAGTCAAGTGTGTCTGTCGCATCAGCAACACGTGTCACTTCCTCCGGGGTATTGATCATTACAGAGTCCCCACTGTTTTAAGAAATAATAAATGGCACACTATTCCCTATTTCGTGCACTACCTTTGACCAGGGCCCATAGGGCTCTGTAGTGAATTATTTAGGGAATAGGATGCCATTTGGGACAGTGTCTTGGGTTTAGCCATGCTTCTCTGACAGATACTAGGGAGACCACTTTTATTGCTTCTGAAACAATGCTTTTAGCTTGTAAAATATCATACAGTGTAAGAACACATAGCAAGGACACATTGCAGTGAGGGAGACAGTTCTAGGAGGAGGTACTGGTACGTACGCTGTGTAGTGTATTGTGTGTGTGAGTGTTTGTGTGTGTGTGTATGTGTGTAAGTGTGTGTAAGTGAGTGCGCGTGTGACACATATTCCTGTTAAGCTATCTTGGCAGGTGCGGCATTAAGGCACTAGATAATGTGTATGCCAACCCCTGCCAGTCTAAAACATTTATGAAAGGCCATCCGCTGTGGCTTGTAATTTGCCCTTGAGAAGTGGAGCCAGAGCTGGGGGAGAGGACTAGAGAGGAGTTACGGAGGAGTGGAGCCAGAGCTGGGGGAGAGGACTAGAGAGGAGTTACGGAGGAGTGGAGCCAGAGCTGGGGGAGAGGACTAGAGAGGAGTTACGGAGGAGTGGAGCCAGAGCTGGGGGAGAGGACTAGAGAGGAGTTACGGAGGAGTGGAGCCAGAGCTGGGGGAGAGGACTAGAGAGGAGTTACGGAGGAGTGGAGCCAGAGCTGGGGGAGAGGACTAGAGAGGAGTTACGGAGGAGTGGAGCCAGAGCTGGGGGAGAGGACTAGAGAGGAGTTACGGAGGAGTGGAGCCAGAGCTGGGGGAGAGGACTAGAGAGGAGTTACGGAGGAGTGGAGCCAGAGCTGGGGGAGAGGACTAGAGAGGAGTTACGGAGGAGGCTGGCGCTCACTGTAGGGTTGCTCTTTCATTTGCATAAGAAATCACTCATGATCGTTGACTCTGACACACGTCAAGCATAAGTGCAAGGGGAGTAATGAAGTTGTTGGTTATTGATGTGGTCGCATGAACCTCCACGGGATAATCGCTCAGACTAAGATAATGTTTTACATTTTAGGTGTGGTGGTTAGGTGCGTGATGGGATGATGGGACGTTTGGACATATTTTAGTTTCAAGTTAC
This sequence comes from Coregonus lavaretus, assembly GCF_964263955.1. Classification (NCBI taxonomy): domain Eukaryota; kingdom Metazoa; phylum Chordata; class Actinopteri; order Salmoniformes; family Salmonidae; genus Coregonus; species Coregonus lavaretus. The sequence goes on from NW_028165023.1 coordinate 103,091, forward strand.
AGTTTGATGAATGCTTGCATCGCTTCACCATCACTGTTCATTGTCTGTACCTTGCATCATTTCCTCACTGTACATGCAGTATTCTATGTAGGGTTGTTTTTATGATACAAGCTTCACTATCGTTAAACATGTTGAACCTTAACCCCATATCTAACACTCAAGGCTTCATACAATATCAGGACCTTTAAGACCTGTCCAAGGGCCCACAGCAACAGTAACCAAGCTCAACTATACTGTAAACACAGACCATAAAACATATTCACATGTGAGACCTGAATTACCATGACACAAACTCCATAATACAACCGCAGCAGAACGTCACATACTCTATACGACGTCACATGATACTGTATAAGAGTCACATGATACTGTATAAGAGGTCACATGATACTGTATAAGAGATCACATGATGCTGTATAAGAGGTCACATGATACTGTATAAGAAGTCACATGATACTGTATAAGAGGTCACATGATACTGTATAAGAGGTCACATGATACTGTATAAGAGGTCACATGATACTGTATAAGACATTAGAGACAGTTCTACAATCAGAAGACTGATTAAATAATAATAATGATCTTTAACATTTGACACTTTAGTCATCTAGCAAACGCTCTTATCCAGAGCGACTTACAGTAGTGAGTATATACATTTTCGTACTGGTCACCCGTGGGAAACGAACCCACAACCCTGGCGTTGCAAGCGCCATGCTCTAAGCCACAAAGGACCATTTGGTGGGTGCTTATATTTGTCCTGTTTCAACCAGTCAGGGATCTAACTCATAATCATGTCATTGTTTGAGAAGCTCATCACCACAGAAATAAAATATTTATATTAAATATTAATCTCTTCTAATGATTATACTTCTATGCTCGTCACCATGGTAATAACAGGTTGTGTTCTACTGAGTCCCAGCCACTTTCTCTCCCTGTGTCAGCACAAGAACTGTTAATCGGGAACGTCATGAAATTGATTTACATGGCCGAGCAGCCGCACACAAGCCTACGATCACCATGCGCAATGCCAAGCGTCGGCTGGAGTGGTGTAAAGCTCGCCGCCATTGGACTCTGGAGCAGTGGAAACGCGTTCTCTGGAGTAATGAATCATGCTTCACCATCTGGCAGTCTGACAGACAAATCTGGGTTTGGTGGATGCCAGGAGAACACTACCTGCCCCAATCCATAGTGCGAAATGTAAAGTTTGGTGGAGGAGGAATAATGGACTGGGACTGTTTTTCATGGTTCGGGCTAGGCCCCTTAGTTCCAGTGAAGGGAAATCTTAACGTTACTCCATACAATTACATTCTAGACGATTCTGTGCTTCCAACTTTGTGGCAACAGTTTGGGGAAGGCCCTTTCCTGTTTCAGCATGACAATGCCCCAGTGCACAAAGCAAGGTCCATACAGAAATGGTTTGTCGAGATCGCTGTGAAAGAATTTGACTGGCCTGCACAGAGCCCTGACCTCAACCCCATCGAACACCTTTGGGATGAATTGGAACGCAGACTGCGAGCCAGGCCTAATCACCCAACATCAGTGCCTGACCTCACTAATGCTCGTGGCTGAATGGAAGCAAGTCCCTGCAGCAATGTTCCAACATCTAGTGGATAGTCTTCCCAGAATAGTGGAGGCTGTTATAGCAGCAAAGGGGGGACCAACTCCATATTAATGATGCTCGACAAGCAGGTGTCCACATACTTTTGGTCATGTAGAGCAGATGGAAATAGATACCGCCCTGAAGACTAAATCTATTCTTGACAATCTAATCTTATTGTTCCCTCGTTTAGAAAAAGAGGGAGACGATCATTATGATGACTAAGACAGGAAACAGCCTGATGAATATCTAATATGCATCAATATTGCCTTATTTATTTTTTTACAAACTGATTCTATCTGAACTATCAAGCAAGATGTATAGAATATTTCAGTCTATATCTATAAACCGTCATGAATTGTTTGGAATCTTAAAAATAGTTTAAATGTCATTTCTGATCATCAACAACGTATTCCCTAAATGTACTGTACAGATGTAGGATCGAAATTTAAGCCAATTTGCTACAAAAGGAAAATAATCCTGCAGCAACAGGAAATGTGAGGTATTATGTGGACTATAATTAATGGAAATTTTTGTAGGGGATGATACATTTTTAGTAAGAGAAAATCAAATCTGAAATTTAAAAGTGGAATTTACAAACTTCAGAAGCCTTTTTAGACCTCAAATACACTACAAGTTTTAAATGTCCTGCATTGCAGGAAAGTTCTCCTGCAGGAAAGTTATCCTGCAACAGGGTGATCAAATGAAGATCCTACATTTGTAATCAGTCGCGTTTGAAAGGCAACACGTGACCATGGGGAATTACCCTTTTCACAAATACATGTGACGTTCTGTCCATTCCCAGTCTCAGTGCAGTTCACTGTGTGTTCTTGGCATATTCCTAGTGAGCAGAGGTCCATATCCACAGAGCAGTCTTCCCCTTGAAACCCTGCAACACACACACACACACACGATACACACATAAAAAATCAGTTTCTTCCATCAAGAGAAAAATACAAGATACTGGAGGATAAAATGAAATAAAAATACAGCATTTAGCAATATGAACTCAATGAAGACCATGACATGGAACTCACTGTGCACCACAATGCTCTACTTTGAGACAATGTCCTTAAAATGTCCTTGTTAAGCTATGAGGAGCCATTAAGTAGAGAAGAATGCACTACTCTAAAACGTGGGACAATTTCCTTTCCTTGAGGAAGCCAAGCCACCACAAAGTTAGGAATTCACAAAATGATTTTAAAACACATTTATGGCTGTTTTATGTTTTATTAGCTAAAGACATCCTTTCTCTAGTAGATTGATGTGAGGCATTGATTCTTCCTACTGGCAATCTACCTGCTGCCCAGTATGCTAATAGAGTGAGTGAGTGAGCGAGCGAGTGAGTGAGTGAGTGAGTTAACCACCGACGTAAAGACCCGTCCAGCCTCTCTCGCTACTGATCTATATCACATTTGTCTACCGAAGCAGATGCAGCGCCTACATGTCATTGATAGATGGGGCCGCGTCGATAACATTCGTTCTAAATAAAACCCCAGCCGCTGTGTAACTGATACCTGTTCAATAACGCCAGTAAATAAGGCTGGCTAATATATCATGTCTCATAATGGAACACAGTATGACCTTAATGAAGGCCTGAATGGACCTAATCTACCAATGGTCACATCTCAGATTACACCCTATTCCCTATGTAGTGCACTACTTTTGACCAGAGACCTATGGGCAATGAGTAGGGAGTAGTGTGCTATGTAGGGAATAGGGTGCCATTGGGGATGCAGGAAAATCTCTCTCTGCTCCCAAATTGGCGCTCTGTGAGATAAAGATGCTGCCTAATTGGAAAACATATCACAAATCGAAAGAGCCAACTACACTAAGAAGAACATGCCGACTGTGGCCTGATGTGCTTTCTGGCCATTAAATAATCAATAGTAGCAGCTATCAAAGTCAACAACATCTCACAATGTCACCTCACCGGTGCAAATGTTTGGCTTGAATTGCATAGAATCTATTATTAACACTTCATTGAGGATATAGGTTAGAGACCTAAATAATGAAATAATTGTTAACATTTTACAAACTATGGGTAAATTATACACTTACTGTTCTTTAACATGTGTAGTAGTTGTTAACCTACGTTTCCATGATGACACATTGACAGCGTAAGTGGGTTTACAAATGTATTAACTATCAAGGCATCATTACTTTCCCCATTGTTCTTCCAATTGCAGTGTATGATAGCGCTGAGTCTGTGTAAAAAAACACAATTTAGATGATGATAATTTTTTACATAAGACCGAAATGAGATGGGGAGTCGTATATTAACACTAGAGCCAGCAGGACTTGAGGCATACAAGAAGCAGCCATATTGACTTACTATAACCCATTTTCATGGATAACCTAATAGAATTGAAACATTGTAACTTACATTATATTCAAAGACAAATGGATGTCACATCAGTTCAACTACTCTTGAAGTATCTGCTGTGTTACCCCGAGTTGCTAACCAACAGCTACTGCCTCCAACAAAGTATTTCACAAGTGTTTAATAACCAATTGTGCGTGCAATTCACTTGGAGGTTAATGTTGCATGAAGGAATGTCACACTTAGTGTGCATCACAAATTGCACCCTATTTCCCTATATAGTGTACTACTTTTGACCAGAGCCCTACGCTTTCCCCTATCGCCCCTGGTAAAAGTAGTGAACTACATAGGGAATAGGGTGGCATTTGGGACACAGCCTTACAGTGCCCGCTGTCATCTCCAAATGGGACTACCTACTCCCTGTTCCTGCCACAGCCCACAGTTACCTTTAGACTACTGTAGAGAATACAGCCCACATCTACCTTTAGACTACTGTAGAGAATACAGCCCACAGTTACCTTTAGACTACTGTAGAGAATACAGCCCACATCTACCTTTAGACTACTGTAGAGAATACAGCCCACAGTTACCTTTAGACTACTGTAGAGAATACAGCCCACAGCTACCATTAGACTACTGTAGAGAATACAGGCCACAGCTACCATTAGACTACTGTAGAGAATACAGCCCACAGCTACCATTAGACTACTGTAGAGAATACAGCCCACAGCTACCTTTAGACTACTGTAGAGAATACAGCCCACATCTACCTTTAGACTACTGTAGAGAATACAGCCCACAGTTACCTTTAGACTACTGTAGAGAATACAGCCCACAGCTACCATTAGACTACTGTAGAGAATACAGCCCACAGCTACCATTAGACTACTGTAGAGAATACAGCCCACAGCTACCAAATCAAATCAAATTTTATTGGTCACATGCGCCGAATACAACAGGTGCAGACATTACAGTGAAATGCTTACTTACAGAATACAGCTCACAGCTACCATTAGACTACTGTAGAGAATAAAGCCCACAGCTACCATTAGAATACTGTAGAGAATACAGCCCACAGTTACCTTTAGACTGCTTTAGACTTCAGAGAATACAGCCCACAGCTACCATTAGACTACTGTAGAGAATGCAGCCTACAGCTACAGTGGGGGAAAAAAGTATTTAGTCAGCCACCAATTGTGCAAGTTCTCCCACTTAAAAAGATGAGAGAGGCCTGTAATTTTCATCATAGGTACACGTCAACAATGACAGACAAAATGAGAAAAAAAAATCCAGAAAATCACATTGTAGGATTTTTAATGAATTTATTAGCAAATTATGGTGGAAAATAAGTATTTGGTCAATAACAAAAGTTTCTCAATACTTTGTTATATACCCTTTGTTGGCAATGACACAGGTCAAACGTTTTCTGGAAGTCTTCACAAGGTTTTCACACACTGTTGCTGGTATTTTGGCCCATTCCTCCATGCAGATCTCCTCTAGAGCAGTGATGTTTTGGGGCTGTCGCTGGGCAACACGGACTTTCAACTCCCTCCAAAGATTTTCTATGGGGTTGAGATCTGGAGACTGGCTAGGCCACTCCAGGACCTTGAAATGCTTCTTACGAAGCCACTCCTTCGTTGCCCGGGCGGTGTGTTTGGGATCATTGTCATGCTGAAAGACCCAGCCACCTTTCATCTTCAATGCCCTTGCTGATGGAAGGAGGTTTTCACTCAAAATCTCACGATACATGGCCCCATTCATTCTTTCCTTTACACGGATCAGTCGTCCTGGTCCCTTTGCAGAAAAACAGCCCCAAAGCATGATGTTTCCACCCCCATGCTTCACAGTAGGTATGGTGTTCTTTGGATGCAACTCAGCATTCTTTGTCCTCCAAACACGACGAGTTGAGTTTTTACCAAAAAGTTCTATTTTGGTTTCATCTGACCATATGACATTCTCCCAATCCTCTTCTGGATCATCCAAATGCACTCTAGCAAACTTCAGACGGGCCTGGACATGTACTGGCTTAAGCAGGGGGACACGTCTGGCACTGCAGGATTTGAGTCCCTGGCGGCGTAGTGTGTTACTGATGGTAGGCTTTGTTACTTTGGTCCCAGCTCTCTGCAGGTCATTCACTAGGTCCCCCCGTGTGGTTCTGGGATTTTTGCTCACCGTTCTTGTGATCATTTTGACCCCACGGGGTGAGATCTTGCGTGGAGCCCCAGATCGAGGGAGATTATCAGTGGGCTTGTATGTCTTCCATTTCCTAATAATTGCTCCCACAGTTGATTTCTTCAAACCAAGCTGCTTACCTATTGCAGATTCAGTCTTCCCAGCCGGGTGCAGGTCTACAATTTTGTTTTTGGTGTCCTTTGACAGCTCTTTGGTCTTGGCCATAGTGGAGTTTGGAGTGTGACTGTTTGAGGTTGTGGACAGGTGTCTTTTATACTGATAACAAGTTCAAACAGGTGCCATTAATACAGGTAACGAGTGGAGGACAGAGGAGCCTCTTAAAGAAGAAGTTACAGGTCTGTGAGAGCCAGAAATCTTCCTTGTTTGTAGGTGACCAAATACTTATTTTCCACCATAATTTGCAAATAAATTCATTAAAAATCCTACAATGTGATTTTCTGGATTTTTTTTTTTCAATTTGTCTGTCATAGTTGACGTGTACCTATGATGAAAATTACAGGCCTCTCTCATCTTTTCAAGTGGAAGAACTTGCACAATTGGTGGCTGACTAAATACTTTTTTCCCCCACTGTACCTATAGACTACTGTAGAGAATACAGCCCACAGCTACCTTTAGACTACTGTAGAGAATACAGCCCACATCTACCATTATACTACTTTAGAGAATACAGCCCACATCTACCATTATACTACTTTAGAGAATACAGCCCACAGCTACCTTTAGACTACTGTAGAGAATACAGCCCACATCTACCTTTAGACTACTGTAGAGAATACAGCCCACAGTTACATTTAGACTACTGTAGAGAATACAGCCCACAGTTACCTTTAGACTACTGTAGAGAATACAGCCCACAGTTAACTTTAGACTGTAAAGAATACAGCCCACAGTTACATTTAGACTACTGTAGAGAATACAGCCCACATATACCTTTAGACTACTGTAGAGAATACAGCCCACAGTTACCTTTAGACTACTGCAGAGAATACAGCCCACAGTTACCTTTAGACTACTGCAGAGAATACAGCCCACAGCTACCATTATACTACTTTAGAGAATACAGCCCACAGCTACCATTAGACTACTTTAGACTGTAGAGAATACAGCCCACAGCTACCATTAGACTAATTTAGACTTTAGAGAATACAGCCCACAGCTACCATTAGACTACTTTAGACTGTAGAGAATACAGCCCACATCTACCTTTAGACTACTTTAGACTGTAGAGAATACAGCCCACAGCTACCATTAGACTACAGCCCACAGCTACCTTTAGACTACTTTAGACTTTAGAGAATACAGCCCACAGTTACCATTAGACTACTTTAGACTTTAGATAATACAGCCCACAGCTACCTTTAGACTGTAGGGAATACAGCCCACAGCTACCTTTAGACTACTTTAGACTGTAGAGAATACAGCCCACAGCTACCATTAGACTACTTTAGACTGTAGAGAATACAGCCCACAGTTACCTTTAGACTACTGTAGAGAATACAGCCCACAGCTACCTTTAGACTACTGTAGAGAATACAGCCCACAGCTACCTTTAGACTACTTTAGACTGTAGAGAATACAGCCCACAGCTACCTTTAGACTACTTTAGACTGTAGAGAATACAGCCCACAGCTACCATTAGACTACTTTAGACTGTAGAGAATACAGCCCACAGCTACCATTAGACTACTTTTGAAAATACAGCCCACAGCTACCATTAGACTACTTTAGACTGTAGAGAATACAGCCCACAGCTACCATTAGACTACTTTAGACTTTAGAGAATACAGCCCACAGCTACCATTAGACTACTTTAGAGAATACAGATGTCTTGGAATGAAATATTAAGGTAATCACATAAAACAAATATTTTATTAAAGTAAAGTAAATGATGGTTAATAAGTGATAAGCAGTAATGGACAGTCACTACCATCATGGGACTTTTATGAATTGTTGTATTCTGTGTTGTTACAGCATTCAACCCACATAATGCATAGTGCATTTCAAATGAATGTCATTTTTTTATATTGAAACCAAAATCTGTGATATTTTTAAAATAATCTAACAGAAACCGACCCGGCCTCTTAAAGAACTAATCATTCAGCACTAGGAACCAGGCTCAGAGGGGTGGCCAGTCCTCTTCTGGCTGTACTGGGTAGAGAGGAACCAGGCTCAGAGGGGTGGCCAGTCCTCTTCTGGCTGTACTGGGTAGAGAGGAACCAGGCTCTGAGGGGTGGCCAGTCCTCTTCTGGCTGTACTGGGTAGAGAGGAACCAGGCTCAGAGGGGTGGCCAGTCCTCTTCTGGCTGTACTGGGTAGAGAGGAACCAGGCTCAGAGGGGTGGCCAGTCCTCTTCTGGCTGTACTGGGTAGAGAGGAACCAGGCTCAGAGGGGTGGCCAGTCCTCTTCTGGCTGTACTGGGTAGAGAGGAACCAGGCTCAGAGGGGTGGCCAGTCCTCTTCTGGCATTGCCGGTGGAGATTATAAAAGAGTACATAGCCATTAAGGCTTGATCGTTCTTCAAGATGTTTGAACGTTTATAGATGACCAGCAGGGTCAAATAATAATAACAGTGGTTGTAGAGGTTGCAACAGTCAGCCCGTCAGTTGGCTTTTCATAGCCGAGCATTCAGAGGTCGAGACAGCAGGGGGGGGGGGGGGGGGAATAAAGGACTGAAGGCCTGAGAAAGCTCTACTGTGTGTAACATAACATTTCCTCTGAGTTGTTTAAACTATATGTACCGAAAACTGTAAAAACAGAAAATAATGGAATCATTGTATTGTTTGTTTATCTGTCAAGTAATCCCGTAAGGCATGGGTCGCCAACTGCCGGTTTGACGCGAAAATAAAATGTCATTCATTCATTCATTCATACAAGTAATATATTATTGCATCTCATTTGAGTATCAAAGTAGGCCTCTTAGCACCCCTCTACAATACTCTCCTGAACCTAAACTCTCTTAGCACCCCTCTACAATACTCTCCTGAACCTAAACTCTCTTAGCACCCCTCTACAATACTCACCTGAACCTAAACTCTCTTAGCACCCCTCTACAATAATCTCCTGAACCTAAACTCTCTTAGCACCCCTCTGCAAATAATCTCCTGAACCTAAACTCTCTTAGCACCCCTCTACAATAATCTCCTGAACCTAAACTCTCTTAGCACCCCTCTACAATACTCTCCTGAACCTAAACTCTCTTAGCACCCCTCTACAATACTCTCCTGAACCTAAACTCTCTTAACACCCCTCTACAATACTCTCCTGAACCTAAACTCTCTTAGCACCCCTCTACAATACTCTCCTGAACCTAAACTCTCTTAGCACCCCTCTACAATAATCTCCTGAACCTAAACTCTCTTAGCACCCCTCTACAATACTCTCCTGAACCTAAACTCTCTTAGCACCCCTCTACAATAATCTCCTGAACCTAAACTCTCTTAGCACCCCTCTACAATACTCTCCTGAACCTAAACTCTCTTAGCACCCCTCTACAATAATCTCCTGAACCTAAACTCTCTTAGCACCCCTCTACAATACTCTCCTGAACCTAAACTCTCTTAGCACCCCTCTACAATACTCTCCTGAACCTAAACTCTCTTAGCACCCCTCTACAATAATCTCCTGAACCTAAACTCTTAACACCCCTCTACAATACTCTCCTGAACCTAAACTCTCTTAGCACAACTCTACAATACTCTCCTGAACCTAAACTCTCTTAGCACAACTCTACAATAAAAACGATGGTAAAATGAAACTGGTAATCAATCAACATGTGCATTGAAACTGAGGAATCCTAAAGTGGCTATGAGAGAAACTCAGAAAGTTTGTCCTTAATGCAAATGGGAGGAGGAACAATGATATGCAGAATTTATGCAGATATGCTGCCATAATGATGAGGCAGAGAAAAATGACTCTAAGCAACATCAACCAGCAAACCACCCGAGACCAGCAAGCTTAAACACGAGAAAAGCATTTTTAATCTATTCTGCTGTATGTACTTTGTCGAATCTCATTTGACAAATAATGAAGTGCAAGGTTCTGTACACATTCACCACACTGCCAGAGTACAGCAGTAGGAGACTGTATCAGCAGACCTGGGTTCAAATACTATTTGAAATCATTCAAAATACTTACAGCTGTGATTGATTAAGCTTGCCTGTTGTGATGGAATCAAAAGAAAAGTACCGAAAGTGCAAACCCCGTCCCCCTGGCACTCCAGGCAGGCTAAAGCAAACACTCAACATATCTGAAAGGTTTCAAACACTACTTGAACCAATGTCTATGTATCAGTTCCCTGGATTAGGGTGGCACTGTAGCGCTATATTTCTATAGAGTTAACATGGGTGAGAACACAAGGAGCTTGCTATAACGTATGCGTCCCAAATGGCATCCTATTCCCTATATAGTGCACTACTTTTGACCAAAAGTAGTCCCTGGTCAAAGGTAGTGCACTATATAGGGAATAGGGTGCCATTTGGGACTCATCCAATAGCTCAGATAACCACCTCAGATAACTATAACATTATAAATGACAATAACAATATTGCATGACGCTGAGAAATTAATGAAATATAAAAGGGATAAATTGAAATGAATCTCCCTGATTAAAATCACCCTGTAAAAGAAACAGACGGCTGTCTATTTGCACAAATCAAGACAAATATCACCGCATTACCAGTATGAGTTTAATGATCAATATGCCTGGAACACATTCCCTGATCCCAAATGGCATCCTATTCCCTATGTAGTTCACTACTTGGTCAAAAGTCATGCACTATATAGGGAGTAGAGTGCCATTTGGAGTGATCATTGTGGGTAAATTAATTCTAAACACTGTGTTGTGCTTACAGAATTAAATAAATGACTTAATTCAATACATTAAATACATCTATGATTGTTACAAATTAGACTCCAGTAGTGTTGATTAAGCCACTCAGACATCAGAAATCGTATCAAAAATAGAGTAAATCTAAATGTATTATTTTATGTGAAAAGGAAAACAATGTGCTTGAAGAGGTGTGTAAATGTAAATGCCAACAAGTGTCCCAAATGGCCCCCTATTTCCTATTTAAAAGTAGTGCACTACACAGGGAATAGGGTGAATTTTGAGACACAACCAAGGTAAACACACACACAGCTTGTGGTGGTGCATTATTGTATTATAACTGTAGAATAAGAGGCAGCTTGTGGTGGTCCATTATTGTATTATAACTGTAGAATAAGAGGCAGCTTGTTGTGGTCCATTATTGTATTATAACTGTCGAATAAGAGGCAGCTTGTTGTGGTCCATTACTGTATTATAACTGTAGAATAAGAGGCAGCTTGTGGTGGTCCATTACTGTATTATAACTGTAGAATAAGAGGCAGCTTGTGGTGGTCCATTACTGTATTATTACTGTAGAATAAGAGGCAGCTTGTGGTGGTCCATTATTGTATTATAACTGTAGAATAAGAGGCAGCTTGTGGTGGTCCATTATTGTATTATAACTGTAGAATAAGAGGCAGCTTGTTGTGGTCCATTATTGTATTATAACTGTCGAATAAGAGGCAGCTTGTTGTGGTCCATTACTGTATTATAACTGTAGAATAAGAGGCAGCTTGTGGTGGTCCATTACTGTATTATAACTGTAGAATAAGAGGCAGCTTGTGGTGGTCCATTACTGTATTATAACTGTAGAATATGAGGCAGCTTGTGGTGGTCCATTACTGTATTATAACTGTAGAATAAGAGGCAGCTTGTTGTGGTCCATTATTGTATTATAACTGTAGAATTAGAGGCAGCTTGTTGTGGTCCATTACTGTAACTGTCGAATAAGAGGCAGCTTGTGGTGGTCCATTACTGTATTATAACTGTAGAATAAGAGGCAGCTTGTGGTGGTCCATTATTGTATTATAACTGTAGAATAAGAGGCAGCTTGTGGTGGTCCATTATTGTATTATAACTGTAGAATAAGAGGCAGCTTGTTGTGGTCCATTATTGTATTATAACTGTAGAATAAGAGGCAGCTTGTTGTGGTCCATTACTGTATTATAACTGTAGAATAAGAGGCAGCTTGTGGTGGTCCATTACTGTATTATAACTGTAGAATAAGAGGCAGCTTGTGGTGGTCCATTACTGTATTATAACTGTAGAATATGAGGCAGCTTGTGGTGGTCCATTACTGTATTATAACTGTAGAATAAGAGGCAGCTTGTTGTGGTCCATTATTGCATTATAACTGTAGAATTAGAGGCAGCTTGTTGTGGTCCATTACTGTAACTGTCGAATAAGAGGCAGCTTGTGGTGGTCCATTACTGTATTATAACTGTAGAATAAGAGGCAGCTTGTGGTGGTCCATTATTGTATTATAACTGTAGAATAAGAGGCAGCTTGTGGTGGTCCATTATTGTATTATAACTGTAGAATAAGAGGCAGCTTGTGGTGGTCCATTATTGTATTATAACTGTAGAATAAGAGGCAGCTTGTGGTGGTCCATTACTGTATTATAACTGTAGAATAAGAGGCAGCTTGTGGTGGTCTATTACTGTATTATAACTGTAGAATAAGAGGCAGCTTGTGGTGGTCCATTATTGTATTATAACTGTAGAATAAGAGGCAGCTTGTGGTGGTCCATTATTGTATTATAACTGTAGAATAAGAGGCAGCTTGTTGTGGTCCATTATTGTATTATAACTGTAGAATAAGAGGCAGCTTGTTGTGGTCCATTACTGTATTATAACTGTAGAATAAGAGGCAGCTTGTGGTGGTCCATTACTGTATTATAACTGTAGAATAAGAGGCAGCTTGTGGTGGTCCATTACTGTATTATAACTGTAGAATATGAGGCAGCTTGTGGTGGTCCATTACTGTATTATAACTGTAGAATAAGAGGCAGCTTGTTGTGGTCCATTATTGTATTATAACTGTAGAATTAGAGGCAGCTTGTTGTGGTCCATTACTGTAACTGTCGAATAAGAGGCAGCTTGTGGTGGTCCATTACTGTATTATAACTGTAGAATAAGAGGCAGCTTGTGGTGGTCCATTATTGTATTATAACTGTAGAATAAGAGGCAGCTTGTGGTGGTCCATTATTGTATTATAACTGTAGAATAAGAGGCAGCTTGTGGTGGTCCATTATTGTATTATAACTGTAGAATAAGAGGCAGCTTGTGGTGGTCCATTACTGTATTATAACTGTAGAATAAGAGGCAGCTTGTGGTGGTCCATTACTGTATTATAACTGTAGAATAAGAGGCAGCTTGTGGTGGTCCATTATTGTATTATAACTGTAGAATAAGAGGCAGCTTGTGGTGGTCCATTATTGTATTATAACTGTAGAATAAGAGGCAGCTTGTGGTGGTCCATTACTGTATTATAACTGTAGAATAAGAGGCAGCTTGTTGTGGTCCATTACTGTATTATAACTGTAGAATAAGAGGCAGCTTGTGGTGGTCCATTATTGTATTATAACTGTAGAATAAGAGGCAGCTTGTGGTGGTCCATTACTGTATTATAACTGTAGAATATGAGGCAGCTTGTGGTGGTCCATTATTGTATTATAACTGTAGAATAAGAGGCAGCTTGTGGTGGTCCATTACTGTATTATAACTGTAGAATAAGAGGCAGCTTGTGGTGGTCCATTACTGTATTATAACTGTAGAATAAGAGGCAGCTTGTGGTGGTCCATTATTATATTATAACTGTAGAATAAGAGGCAGCTTGTGGTGGTCCATTATTGTATTATAACTGTAGAATAAGAGGCAGCTTGTGGTGGTCCATTATTGTATTATAACTGTAGAATATGAGGCAGCTTGTGGTGGTCCATTACTGTATTATAACTGTAGAATATGAGGCAGCTTGTGGTGGTCCATTACTGTATTATAACTGTAGAATATGAGGCATCACCAGCTGACCAGCAGTAGTGAAACAGCATGCCATGCAATATTCAAAACCCAACATACATGCAGTGGAAGATGGTAAAAATCAATTTCAATTGCAAATGATGCCATCATGCCGTACATCAAAATAACATTAGTGTACCTCAGGTCTGTTTGTCCTTCTCATTCTGTTGAGCATTAAAAACACCAAGACATTATGGGCTGCTCTCATCTGTTGGTCTAATTTCATATGATTGTTTTTCTACTACTTTGCTTTCTGAGGCTTGTAAAATGTAAAAGCATTTCTGAAAATGACTAAATTATTGCAGCATCAGGCATTTACATTATAAATAACTTGTTACCATGCGTCGGTTGCACCTGTGATGCACAGGTGCGTCTTCTTCAGTACGTGTGTATTTAATTGGTTTGTAAAGCGTGGATGAAGGCGTAGAAGCTGGAACCTGGACTCCTTGTTTTGTAGAGTACTTTCACCTTTTGGATTCTTTCGAGCATGAATTCAATGCAGAATATTCTCAGCCTCGGTTTTTAAAATTTTATGGTTCGAGTGTACCTTTTGAACTTTACAGATATATATTTTTTTATCTCAGGCACCAGCTACCATTCATTCTAGTCCTTCAAACTCCTTCAATTTAAATGATAAAAGAATTGCCTGAACCATTTTGGAAAAGCATAGTGTGCACACACACACACACACACACACACACACACACACACACACACACACACACACTGCACAAGTTCTATTCATAGTCTACATTGTCCCTGTTAAGAAAGAAGAACAAAACCAAAACATCAATTTGTCCTTGTTCCCGGAAATCCCACAAAAATATAACTATATCAATTTTTTTAAACATTTGGAGCTAGCCCAATAGAGATGCTAAAGATGATGGACATCTGAAGCATGGTTGTGAAAATGGGGTTAACCTTGCAGAGACCCTTTTTCTGTTACATTTATTCTATCTATAAAGTAAACATCGCAAGCCACTTATCTAATTCAATTCCCGGAAAACGCAAACCAGATTAAACACACCTTAGTCTCCGAATCTGCCGTAGAAATCTGAGCAATAATGGATGTTTGATGACACACTGGGGGGTCTGTTTCCTCTCCACTTCAACTTCAAGTAAATGACGGAGAAGTTTGTTTCGTACATTTTCAACCGAAAATTTACAATGATGTATTTTACTACCGTGTTTTATTGTCATGTGATAACATTAGGAGACTAGTGATATATGTTTTTGGGGCTGGGGATACTGCATATGGGGCTAAATCGAATTATGTATGTAATTATGTCCTTGAGCTGTTCTTGTCTATTCATGTTCTGTATTATGTCATGTTTCATGTTTTGTGTGGACCCCAGGAAGAGTAGCTGCTGCTTTTGCAACAGCTAATGGGGCTCCTAATAAAATACCAAATGGGTATTTTTCCAGGTGCATTGCATGTAGTATACTGGTGATTATTTCATACTAGGGTCAAGAATGTACATCTGGAAAATTGTATTGTGTTATTGTTAAATATTTATTGTAACCTTTATTTAAACAGAAAGTGACCACTATATTGTATAGTGCAAGGATGCCAATATATCAGAGTGTAACTGTAAACACAGCATGATTTATATACCACTACACATACCAACTATTTTCAACATTCATGTCATCATAAAGACCCTATAATGAATTCAATTATAGGATAGATTATATTCAATGATAGGATCTGTATGCATTTAATGGCCAAATGTTTCATTGTAACACATAGCTACTGTGCCTTCAGAATGTATTCACATCCCTTGACTTTTTTTCCACATGTCGTTGTGTTACAGACTGAAATGTGTAATTGTCCTACACACAATACCCCATAATGTCAAAGTGGAATTATGTTTGTTGTTTTTTTTAATTCATTTTGGGTATTTTATTAGGATCCCCATTAGCTGTTGCAAAAGCAGCAGCTAGTCTTCCTGGGGTCCACACAAAACATGAAACATGACATAATACAGAACATTAATAGACAAGAACAGCTCAAGGACATAACTACATCAATTTAAAACGGCACACATAGCCTACATATCAATACATACACAAACTATCTAGGTCAAATAGGGGAGAAGCTTAACAAGTCACATAATAAGTTGCATGGACTCCCTCTGTGTGCAATAATAGTGTTTAACATGATTTTTGAATGACTACCTCATCTCTGTGCCCCACACATACAATTATCTGTAAGGTCCCTCAGTGAATTTCAAACACAGATTCAACCACAAAGACCAGGGAGATTTTTCCAATGACTCGCAAAGAAGGGCACCTAATGGTAGATGGGTAAAAATAAAAGAAGCAGACATTGAATATCCCTTTGAGCATGGTGAAGTTAATAATTACACTTTGGATGGTGTATCAATACACCCAGTCACTACAAAGATACAGGTCTCCTTCCTAACTCAGTTGCCGGAGAGGAAGGAAACATCTCAGGGATTTCACCATGAGGCCAATGGTGAATTTAAAACAGTTACAGAGTTTAATGGTTGTGAAAGGAGAACACTGAGAATGGATCAAGAACATTGTAGTTACTCCACAATACTAACCTAATTGACAGAGTGAAAAGAAGGTAGCCTGTACAGAATACAAATATTCCAAAACATGCATTATGTTTGCAATTAGGTTCTAAAGTAATAATGCAACACATTTGGAAAAGCAATAAACTTTTTGTCCTGAATACAAAGTGTAATGTTTGGGGCAAATCCAATAAAACACATTACTGAGTATAACTCTCCATATTTTCAAGCATAGTGGTGGCTGCATCATGTTATGGGTATGCTTGTTATCGTTAAGGACTGGGGAGTTTTTCAGGATAAAAATAGAAACGGAATGGAGCTAAGCACAGGCAAAATCCTAGAGGAAAACATGTTTCAGTCTGTTTTCCACCAGACACTGGAGATAAATTCCTCTTTCAGCAGGACAATAACCTAAAACACAAGGCCAAATCTACACTGGAGTTGCTTACCAAGGAGACAGTGAATGTTCCTGAGCGACCAAGTTACAGTTTTGACTTAAATCTGCTTCAAAATCTATGGCAAGACCTGAAAATGGTTGTCTAGCAATGATCAACAACCAACTTGACAGAGCTTGAAGAATTTCAAAAAGAATAATGGGCAAATATTGTACAATCCAGGTGTGCTAAGCTCTTAAGAGACTTACCCAGAAAGGTTCACAGCTGAAATCTCTGCCAAAGGTGATCGTAAAATGTATTGACTCAGGGGTGTGAATACTTATGTAAATTAGATATTTCTGTATTTCATTTTCAATAGACTTGCTAACATTTCATTGTCACTTTATCATTATGGGGTATTGTGTGTAGATGGGTGAGAGAAAAAAAATATATTTAATCAATTTTGAATTCAGGCTGTAACACAAAATGTGGAATAAATACTTTCTGAAGGCACTGTACAGTATATGGCATGCTGCATGATTTCTATGGTGCTATGCTGGTTAGTAGAGTACTCACCAAAACGACAGTGATTTCTATGGTGCTATGCTGGTTAGTAGAGTACTCACCAAAACGACAGTGATTTCTATGGTGCTATGCTGGTTAGTAGAGTACTCACCAAAACGGCAGTGATTTCTATGGTGCTATGCTGGTTAGTAGAGTACTCACCAAAACGACAGTGATTTCTATGGTGCTATGCTGGTTAGTAGAGTACTCACCAAAACGACAGTGATTTCTATGGTGCTATGCTGGTTAGTAGAGTACTCACCAAAACGACAGTGATTTCTATGGTGCTATGCTAGTCAGTAGGGTACTCACCAAAAGGACAGTGGCAGATGTATCCATTTAGCAGATCCATACAGGAACCTCCATTCAGACAAGGCCTTGACCAGCAGTCATTAACATTCTCTGAGCACCATCTTCCTGGAAACACAACAGATTACATTCTGTAAATATCCCTTATAGTGTACGTTCTGTGCATGCTCTGTGCACATTTCAGTTGGGTTTACATACTTTTCTAAGCATGTTAGAATGTAAATGTCTTCTAATGTCTGTTCACTCTACAGTGTACTGTACTTAATGTGGCCATGTTCTGGGCCAATGGTACCAGGGTTGAAACAAAATATTTGAGCTTCTCTACCAGCATCAGTATAATGTGATGTGCGTATGACAAAGTGACTTTCTACATTATAAAAATGCTTCCCAAGTAACGTAAGGAACATCAGTAATGCTTATAGACACCTTGACAATCATATTATGCTGTTACATATGATCACATTATGTAACGCAACGTTGTACAACAGCAGAAGTAATATATTACTTACACTACGCACACACACAGACACAAGCACACACACACGCGCACACGCGCACGCACAAGCACAAGCACAAGCACACGCACACGCACACGCACACACACACACACACACAGACACACGCACACACGCACAGACACACGCACACACACACACACACACATACACACATGCATACATAGAACGTGATAGAATTGTGGCCCCAATTTCTCATCTTCGGGGACTTTTATGGCATTGTGTGCACTCCCATGAGGGTACTAGGGAACACAGAGCTCTGCCGTGTGCTGCTATTGTAAATCAATGGTTGTACGGCACAAACTCCTAATGTCCCTTAGCTTGCTGACTGCTCAGGCTGACCATTCATTAAAAACAGAAAACAGAACATCCTGCTCCATTGCAATGGTGCCAATATATACTGAACAAAAATATAAACGTAACATGCAACAATTTCAACGATTTTACTGAGTTACAGTTCAAATTAGGAAATCAATCAATTGAAATACATTTATTTCAAAAACATTTATTAGGCCCTAATCTAATCTATGGATTTCACATGACTGGGCAGGGGAGCCAGACCCAGACAATCAGAATTAGTTTTTCTCCACAAAAGGGCTTTATTACAGACAGAAATACTCCTTAGTTTCAGTGGCTGGTCTCAGACGATCACGCATGTGAAGATGCCGGATGTGGAGGTGCTGGGTTGGCGTGGTTACACGTAGTCTGCGGTTGTAAGGCCAGTTGGACGTACTGCCAAATTCTCTAAAACGATGTTGAAAGCGGCTTATGGTCGAGAAATTAACATTAAATTCTCTGGCAACAACTCTGGTGGACATTCCTGTAGTCAGCATGCCAACTGCATGCTCCATCAAAACTTGACACCTGTGGCATTGTGTTGTGTGAAATAACTTTTTTATTATTTATTATTATTATTATTAGTCATTTAGCAGACGCTCTTATCCAGAGCGACTTACAGGAGCAATTAGGGCTAAGTGCCTTGCTTAAGGGCACATCGACAGATTTTTCACCTAGTCGGCTCGGGGATTAGAACCAGCGACCTTTCGGTTACTGGCACAACGCTCTTAACCACTAAGCTACCTGCCGCCCATTTTTAGAGTGGCCTTTTATTGTCCTCAGCACAAGGTGCACCTGTGTAATGATCATGCTGTTTAATCAGCTTCTTGATATGCCACATCTGTCAGGTGGATGGATTATCTTGGCAAAGGAGAAATGCTCACTAACAGGGATGTAAACAAATTTGTGCACAGCATTTGAGGGATCTTTTATTTTAGCTCATGAAACATGGGACCAACACTTTACATGTTACGTTTATATTTTTGTTCAGTGACGTCATCTGTACATATGGGATATTTTCAAGAGATGCTGCTATGCCATGTTCTCTTTTTGGTTATCAACATTGTTTTTCCAAGTTAAGGGAACAAATGTGTTCATTTGTAATTTGGTTGAGGTATTCCTTTAACGGTTTCAAATCAATGAAAGCACCACGATAAAGGACGACACATATTGACAACAATGAACTAAGGAAAAACCCTGCCGCTCGTTTCTTTATTATTTAGTAGGTTAGTTGGTGAGTTGACCTGAAATCAACTGTTTTCTATAGAGAACAATACATAAAACAAGAGATGAATGTTATCACCAGCTTAACATACTGTAGGCCTACCTTCAAACCCCGGGGGGCAGTGGCATTGATAGCCTCCGATGACATCCTCACAGGTGGCACCACTGGCACACGGGGAACTCTTACACTTGTCCGTCTCCCGCTCACAGTACCTCCCCTGGAACCCGAGCTCACAGCGACAGGTATAGTTGTGTTGTTGGTCTAGACATACGCCGTGCTCAGAGCAGAGATGGCCAATACAGTGATCAACGTCCATCTCACAGTAGCTACCGCTGTATCCTCTGGGACAAAGGCAGCTGGTGACAGAGACATCCATTATAATATGATATTAACAGACACCGTTCATAGATACTTCCGACAAGTCTTAAGATGCATTAAGACTGCCTTGTAATGCATTATAGCTGTGTGTCTTAAGTGAAGTGTTACCAAAACATTTAAGAGAATTTCTAAATGGATTTTCATTTGTTTTCTAGCATCCTAGAGGGAATTGCAAAGCAGCAATTGTTTAATGGAGTTTCCAATACTTTTTCTATTCTGTAGTACCCCATTGATGAGGTAACCATCGGAGCAGCGGTTGCCCTAAACATACCGTATTTCTTTATTGGATAGAGGACAGAGAGAAAGACAGGAAAGATGGGAGAGAAGTTTAGTGCCAGAATGAATGGCCTGTGACGGATTTCAACCCAACCGACACAGTATGCGTGCGCACTGAAGGCAGCAGCCTTAACCAGTAGACCACCTCAGCCTACAAATAGACAGTACTTAAAACCAGTTACAGTGCCTTCAGAAAGGATTCATACCCCTTGACTTATTCCACATTTTGTTGTTACAGCCTGAATTCAAAATGGATAAAAAACTAAACAAATTATCTCACCCATCTACAGACAATACCCCATAATGACAAAGTGAAAACATGTTCTTTTTTAGATTTTTGAAAATTTATTGAAAATTAAATACAGAAATATTTATATATGAGGTGTCGGATTTCACATACTGCATCTCAGATGACAGCGGAGAGTGACATGTGAAGCGGGACAACCAGAGCTTTCACGGAGTGCAAAGCAATAATTGATTTCCAATATATTTGCTAAAAACAAAACACAAACATGTTTTCACTTTGTCATTATGGGGTATTGTGTGTAGATATTTTTTTTATTAAGAATGTAATCCAGTTTAACACAACAAAATGTGGAATGTTGTTGATGTTGCACAGTTCACACAGCGTTCTGTACACAGAAATCTTGGTCGGAACCGGTCCAGGACCGGTCAAAGTCCCCTAAATAGGGGAAGTTTTACTAATAAACACATTTTTTAAATTAGTTTCCTGCAATTCTACACATTTTACCATGGTTAATGCCATGTTCGTATGCCATCTGAGTGACTCAAACATTATAACAAAATCAATGGGCCATGACTTTTTGGAATTTTAGATTCTCCCTGACTGTTTAGTTTTTATTTCGGTGATTGTTAGTTCTATAAGATTATCTTATTTAAAAATATGCTCAATTTCTACATACTTTTTTAAATCTGGTTTTAGTCTTTTAAGTTTATACTGAAAATGATTTACTATCCCATTTCACAATTTTTTTATATAATATTTTTTGAAGTGGCGCTAAATGAATATAGGGAAAACACTGAACAGTGTATTTGAGACCCTGCCTTAGACACTCACCTGTAACCATCAATCTCATCCACACAAGTGGCCCCGTTTTGACACCAGTGCTGAACACAATCATTGATGTTTATGTGGCAGTTACGTCCTGCCCATCCAGGTGTACAGACACAGGTGTAACTGCTAGCGTTGTTCAAGACACAACGTCCTCCGTTGGCACATGGCTGTACACAGAAAATAGAAAATTGGCAGACACATCAATATGTATTAATTTACTCCAAAATAACATGTGAAGACATCACACCATTCACACAACAAGTGCTTATTCACTATGTAATACTGTACCTTGGGGGACAATACCAAATAACTCAGTCCTTTTGCAAAGCAAATCACATCTTGTTTCTTTTGAAAAGCTGGCGGAATCTTTGATATGATGTGTAGCTAGATTCAATATTGGATTCCATAGCCCAACGGCTCTTTCATTCACTCTATTCCATGTTGTATTACATTTTGATTATTATCAAAGACAGGATATTGTTATAAACGTAATGTATTGTAATGTATTGTATTTCTACATCTCATCGTGATCCACTGGGATGAATACAGTGGTTAGACATAATGC
Organism: Coregonus lavaretus; assembly: GCF_964263955.1. Taxonomy (NCBI): domain Eukaryota; kingdom Metazoa; phylum Chordata; class Actinopteri; order Salmoniformes; family Salmonidae; genus Coregonus; species Coregonus lavaretus. Next base: position 125,240 of record NW_028165023.1, read on the forward strand.
AGACAGTGATTTTCCATCAATGCGTAGATAGTGTTTGAGTTCGACAATTTACATCATAAAATACATTGTGATTGCTTCAATGAAATTATCTGCAGGGACAACACTGCTTGTGTGTGTGTGTGTGTGTGTGTGTGTGTGTGTGTGTGTGTGTGTGTGTGTGTGTGTGTGTGTTCCATGTTAATTTGTCTAATGAGACTACAATGTCCTGATTAATGGCAACATTCCAAACCATTTTACGGGGCAATCATCATAGAGGTGTGACTAATTTGTCAATATGCTTAGCAACGGTCATTGAAATGTATAAAAGGTTTAAAAAACAGTTGTAATAAATGCAACAGTTGGACAATGAAGATACTCCAAACTTTATGCATTTTTTTAATCAATCAGATATTGACTGAATTATAGCACATAAAACATTGTACTGGCAAGGACAAATAATGAATGCATTTTGGTGGGATTTCAGGTTTTCCATTTATTGTAAAATGTCACTTTTATCATATAATGCACTCATATATATTTATATATATATATACAGTGAGGGAAAAAAGTATTTGATCCCCTGCTGATTTTGTACGTTTGCTCACTGACAAAGAAATTATCAGTCTATAATTTTAATGGTAGGTTTATTTGAACAGTGAGAGACAGAATAACAACAAAAAAATCCAGAAAAACGCATGTCAAAAATGTTAGAAATTGATTTGCATTTTAATGAGGGAAATAAGTATTTGACCCCCTCTCAATCAGAAAGATTTCTGTCTCCCAGTTGTCTTTTATACAGGTAACGAGCTGAGATTAGGAGCACACTCTTAAAGGGAGTGCTCCTAATCTCAGTTTGTTACCTGTATAAAATGCACCTGTCTACAGAAGCAATCAACCAATCAGATTCCAAACTCTCCACCATGGCCGAGACCAAAGAGCTCTCCAAGGATGTCAGGGACAAGATTGTAGACCTACACAAGGCTGGAATGGGCTACAAGACCATCGCCATGCAGCTTGGTGAGAAGGTGACAACAGTTGGTGCGATTATTCGCAAATGGAAGAAACACAAAATAACTGTCAATCTCCCTCGGCCTGGGGCTCCATGCAAGATCTCACCTCGTGGAGTTGCAATGATCATGAGAACGGTGAGGAATCAGCCCAGAACTACACGGGAGGATCTTGTCAATGATCTCAAGGCAGCTGGGACCATAGTCACCAAGAAAACAATTGGTAACACACTACGCCGTGAAGGACTGAAATCCTGCAGCACCCGCAAGGTCCCCCTGCTCACGAAAGCACATATACATGCCCGTCTGAAGTTTGCCAATGAACATCTGAATGATTCAGAGGAGAACTGGGTGAAAGTGTTGTGGTCAGATGAGACCAAAATCGAGCACTTTGGCATCAACTCAACTTGCCGTGTTTGGAGGAGGAGGAATGCTGCCTATGACCCCAAGAACACCATTCCCACCGTCAAACATGGAGGTGGAAACATTATGCTTTGGGGGTGTTTTTCTGCTAAGGGGACAGGACAACTTCACCGCATCAAAGGGACGATGGACGGGTCCATGTACCGTCAAATCTTGGGTGAGAACCTCCTTCCCTCAGCCAGGGCATTGAAAATGGGTCGTGGATGGGTATTCCAGCATGACAATTACCCAAAACACACGGCCAAGGCAACAAAGGAGTGGCTCAAGACGAAGCACATTAAGGTCCTGGAGAGGCCTAGCCAGTCTCCAGACCTTAATCCCATAGAAAATCTGTGGAGGGAGCTGAAGGTTGAGTTGCCAAACGTCAGCCTCGAAACCTTAATGACTTGGAGAAGATCTGCAAAGAGGAGTGGGACAAAATCCCTCCTGAGATGTGTGCAAACCTGGTGGCCAACTACAAGAAACGTCTGACCTCTGTGACCGGGTTTTCCACCAAGTACTAAGTCATGTTTTGCAGAGGGTTCAAATACTTATTTCCTTCATTAAAATGCAAATCAATTCATAAGATTTTTGACATGCATTTTTCTGGATGTTTTTGTTGTTATTCTGTCTCTCACTGTTCAAATAAACCTACCATTAAAATTATAGACTGATCATGTCTTTGTCAGTGGGCAAACGTACAAAATCAGCAGGGGATCAAATACTTTTTTCCCTCACTGTATATATATATATATATATATATATATATATATATATATATATATATATATATATATATATATATATTCCTCAGTATATCAGGTATTTTTTAAATGTTTTGTGATAAAATAAAGAAAATTATATGTGCCTCATTTGAATACAGTGGGGGAAAAAAGTATTTAGTCAGCCACCAATTGTGCAAGTTCTCCCACTTAAAAAGATGAGAGAGGCCTGTAATTTTCATCATAGGTACACGTCAACTATGACAGACAAAATGAGAAAAAAAATCCAGAAAATCACATTGTAGGATTTTTTATGAATTTATTTGCAAATTATGGTGGAAAAAAAGTATTTGGTCAATAACAAAAGTTTCTCAATACTTTGTTATATACCCTTTTGTTGGCAATGACACAGGTCAAACGTTTTCTGTAAGTCTTCACAAGGTTTTCACACACTGTTGCTGGTATTTTGGCCCATTCCTCCATGCAGATCTTCTCTAGAGCAGTGATGTTTTTGGGCTGTCGCTGGGCAACACAGACTTACAACTCCCTCCAAAGATGTTCTATGGGGTTGAGATCTGGAGACTGGCTAGGCCACTCCAAGACCTTGAAATGCTTCCTACGAAGCCACTCCTTCGTTGCCCGGGCGGTGTGTTTGGGATCATTGTCATGCTGAAAGACCCAGCCACGTTTCCTCTTCAATGCCCTTGCTGATGGAAGGAGGTTTTCACTCAAAATCTCATGATACATGGCCCCATTCATTCTTTCCTTTGCATGGATCAGTCGTCCTGGTCCCTTTGCAGAAAAACAGCCCCAAAGCATGATGTTTCCACTCCCATGCTTCACAGTAGGTATGGTGTTCTTTGGATGCAACTCAGCATTCTTTGTCCTCCAAACAGGACGAGTTGAGTTTTTTCCAAAAAGTTCTATTTTGGTTTCATCTGACCATATGACATTCTCCCAATCCTCTTCTGAATCATCCAAATGCACTCTAGCAAACTTCAGACGGGCCTGGACATGTACTGGCTTAAGCAGGGGGACATGTCTGGCACTGCAGGATTTGAGTCCCTGGCGGCGTAGTGTGTTACTGATGGTAGGCTTTGTTAATTTGGTCCCAGCTCTCTGCAGGTCATTCACTAGGTCCCCCCGTGTGGTTCTGGGATTTTTGCTCACTGTTCTTGGGATCATTTTGACCCCACGGGGTGAGATATTGCGTGGAGCCCCAGATCGAGGGAGATTATCAGTGGTCTTGTATGTCTTCCATTTCCTAATACTTGCTCCCACAGTTGATTTCTTCAAACCAAGCTGCTTACCTATTGCAGATTCAGTCTTCCGAGCCTGGTGCAGGTCTACAATTTTGTTTCTGGTGTCCTTTGACAGCTCTTTGGTCTTGGCCATAGTGGAGTTTGGAGTGTGACTGTTTGAGGTTGTGGACAGGTGTCTTTTATACTGATAACAAGTTCAAAAAGGTGCCATTAATACAGGTAACGAGTGGAGGACAGAGGAGCCTCTTAAAGAAGAAGTTACAGGTCAGTGAGAGCCAGAAATCTTGCTTGTTTGTAGGTGACCAAATACTTATTTTCCACCATAATTTGCAAATAAATTCATTAAAAATCCTACAATGTGATTCTCTGGATTTTCCTTCCTCATTTTGTCTGTCATAGTTGACGTGTACCTATGATGAAAATTACAGGCCTCTCTCATCTTTTTAAGTGGGAGAACTTGCACAATTGGTGGCTGACTAAATACTTTTTTCCCCCACTGTATATACACCCTGGGTGTATTTGCATAAATGAAACATTAACATAAATGGGTGGAACTGGGCTGAAACCACCAAAAACTTGCTCTGTCTAGTCCTACCTGTGCCATCTAGACTGCCTCATTAATTATTCAGTATTGTTGTTGTCACATTCTCGTACGTTATTAAACAGGTATGTCAAGCAAGATACCCATTGGATTTAAAATCAAAACGCTTGGCTCGTACACCTATCTAAACATACTTTACATTGTTTGCGAGATCAGATATAATATCACTATAATCCAAGTGTTCCTTCTCGGAAGTTGCTTTCTAATTTGTAAACATTTCAACTGTATTCAATCATGACTTTTTTTCAAAAAACACAAAATGAACGTTCTCTTTCTTCTCGTTCTTGTGATGGAACTGTCGAGACGGTAAATCCCAGACCAAGCGTCAGCGTTTTTATAAGATGCAACGGAAAACGATTTTATTCCATTGAGCCCATTTCAGCCATTCCCAGAGTGTCTGACAGGTCATTACAAATGTTCCCGCAGACGTTACGTTAACGGGAAAAAACTAATGGCACAAGCACGAGTGGGAAAGAGTCACCAGAGTAAAATAAAAGCAATCTATTGTGTGAGATTTAGGTGCCAAGTGGATTTTGCACCCCTCAAACAGGAAATATATGGCTGAAAAGGAGAGATCCTCAGGTGGGCGGGGCATGCGCGTTGCTAATATGTTTAGTCTTCTATAAGCAGCAGCAGCCTGGGATCTAATAATATTTAATATCTTTTAAATACTTAGAACATTTTCTTTAGTCTGTCTGTAGTGCCAGATGGGCGGGGTTTGCTTTAGTCTGTCTGTAGTGCCAGATGGGCGGGGTTTGCTTTAGTCTGTCTGTAGTGCCAGATGGGCGGGGTTTGCTTTAGTCTGTCTGTAGTGCCAGATGGGCGGGGTTTGCTTTAGTCTGTATGTAGTGCCAGATGGGCGGGGTTTGCTTTAGTCTGTCTGTAGTGCCAGATGGGCGGGGTTTGCTTTAGTCTGTCTGTAGTGCCAGATGGGCGGGGTTTGCTTTAGTCTGTCTGTAGTGCCAGATGGGCGGGGTTTGCTTTAGTCTGTCTGTAGTGCCAGATGGGCGGGGTTTGCTTTAGTCTGTCTGTAGTGCCAGATGGGCGGGGTTTGCTTTAGTCTGTCTGTAGTGCCAGATGGGCGGGGTTTGCTTTAGTCTGTCTGTAGTGCCAGATGGGCGGGGTTTGCTTTAGTCTGTCTGTAGTGCCAGATGGGCGGGGTTTGCTTTAGTCTGTCTGTAGTGCCAGATGGGCGGGGTTTGCTTTAGTCTGTCTGTAGTGCCAGATGGGCGGGGTTTGCTTTAGTCTGTCTGTAGTGCCAGATGGGCGGGGTTTGCTTTAGTCTGTCTGTAGTGCCAGATGGGCGGGGTTTGCTTTAGTCTGTCTGTAGTGCCAGATGGGCGGGGTTTGCTTTAGTCTGTCTGTAGTGCCAGATGGGCGGGGTTTGCTTTAGTCTGTCTGTAGTGCCAGATGGGCGGGGTTTGCTTTAGTCTGTCTGTAGTGCCAGATGGGCGGGGTTTGCTTTAGTCTGTCTGTAGTGCCAGATGGGCGGGGTTTGCTTTAGTCTGTCTGTAGTGCCAGATGGGCGGGGTTTGCTTTAGTCTGTCTGTAGTGCCAGATGGGCGGGGTTTGCTTTAGTCTGTCTGTAGTGCCAGATGGGCGGGGTTTGCTTTAGTCTGTCTGTAGTGCCAGATGGGCGGGGTTTGCTTTAGTCTGTCTGTAGTGCCAGATGGGCGGGGTTTGCTTTAGTCTGTCTGTAGTGCCAGATGGGCGGGGTTTGCTTTAGTCTGTCTGTAGTGCCAGATGGGCGGGGTTTGCTTTAGTCTGTCTGTAGTGCCAGATGGGCGGGGTTTGCTTTAGTCTGTCTGTAGTGCCAGATGGGCGGGGTTTGCTTTAGTCTGTCTGTAGTGCCAGATGGGCGGGGTTTGCTTTAGTCTGTCTGTAGTGCCAGATGGGCGGGGTTTGCTTTAGTCTGTCTGTAGTGCCAGATGGGCGGGGTTTGCTTTAGTCTGTCTGTAGTGCCAGATGGGCGGGGTTTGCTTTAGTCTGTCTGTAGTGCCAGATGGGCGGGGTTTGCTTTAGTCTGTCTGTAGTGCCAGATGGGCGGGGTTAACAAGCGCAATCAAGCCCAGATCCAGCATTTTAAATGATTTAAAATGGTATTTGAACCCAGGTCTGATGTGCAGTTCGCTATCAGAGAATTGTACAGTGCGCCAAATTAGTTTGCTGGGGTTTGTTTGTTCAGTTGGGGGCATATCCTACATTTTCACGTAGCCATGCATTGATGTCAACGGGAGATTAAGGGAAAATATTACTTAAATGGAAGTTTGGATTCACCCCACGTTCTGCAAAAAAAAAAAGAAAGTGTTGTTTCACCCACTTGTATGTTTGGAGGGCACAGTAGGCGACATGTGTACTTCAGTCCATCAGGCAGATCCAAACAATGTGTGTTTCTAGGGCATGTGGCGTTGGGTAGGGTACAGGCATTTACATCCACCTCACAGTTCTGGCCCAGAAACCCTGCAAGGAAGCAGTGAAACAGACTCATTATCATCAACACTGAGATTAGCAGCAGAGTAAAACCCAGCTGACCGGTAAAATTAGAAGGGAACAGAGTTTTCCCCCAAACAAGAAGTAAAATAGGATGAAGAGTTTGTGAAGAGATGCAAAGATTTTCTGATTGATACCATTAACTCAAACTTCTAGGGTCGGTTTCCCAAACACAGATTAAGCTTCTGGATTTAAAAGCATATTCAATGGATAATTTCCATGTTTTTTAGTCTAGGACTAGGCTTTAAAGGTGCAATATGCAGAAATCGCTCCGCCATTTCCTGGTTGCAAAAATTCTAATAGTTTGCCTAATTTCATTGTACCATCTAAAAAGCTGTGAAATATATTTTCAATAACCAAAATTATTGTATTTTCAGCTGTTTGAAAATGGTGTAAAAAATCAAAGGTAAAAGATGCAAAAACTAAACTTAAGTAAGGCAGGTATAGAAATAACACACATGGACCAGATCCACCGCTTCTAAATCACATCACATCACATGTTATTGGCCACATGCACCGAATACAACAGGTGTAGACATTACAGTGAAATGCTTACTTACAAGCCCTTAAGTTTAAGATAAAAAAAAAAAAAGCAAATCATTAAAGAGCAGCAGTAAAATAAAATAACAGTAGGGAGGCTATATACAGGGGGTACCGGTAGAGAGTCAATGTGCGGGGGCACCGGCTAGTCGAGGTAATTGAGGTAATATGTACATGTGGGTAGAGTTAAAGTGACTATGCATAGATAATAAACAGAGTAGCAGCAGCATAAAAGAGGGGGTTGGGGTGGTCAATGCAAATAGTCCGGGTAGCCATGATTAGCTGTTCAGGAGTCTTATGGCTTGGGGGTACCGCTTCTTTCTATGTCAATTTGGTCCAGGAAACTGACTTCTAATGTAACAAACCAGGTAATAGTTGACTGTAGACTGATTCTAAAGCCAGACTTTTCAAGACAAAAAAAAAGACTGATCATGGCCTGCTGGAGGACAACTCGTTCAGAATAACCTGCCCTCATCTCTGGTGTTAAAGATGAGCTCCAGCGCTGTGTCCCAAATGGCACACTATTCCCCATACAGTGCACTACTTTTGACCAGAGCTCTATATATAGGAAATAGGGCGCCATTTGGGATGCACCCCTTTGTTTTGCTATGGACAGATGGTGGTGAAGTGGACACCAGGGTCGTGCTCAATTCCATTTAAATCCTGTCAATTCAGGATGTAATCAGGAATTCCAATTATCTCCTTTGCTTCTTAATGAGGAATAAATGGAATTTGGTTTGAATTTCCGTTTCCGTCCTGAATTGACTGAATTGAAATGGAAGTTTATTTATTTATTTTTATTTCACCTTTATTTAACCAGGTAAACCAGTTGAGAACAAGTTCTCATTTACAACTGCGACCTGGCCAAGATAAAGCAAAGCAGTGCGATAAAAACAACAACACAGAGTTACATATGGGGTAAAACAAAACAAAGTCAAAAATACAACAGAAATACATATAATATACAGTGTGCAAATTTAGCAAGTTATGGAGGTAAGGCAATAAAATAGGCTATAGTGCAAAATAATTACAATTTAGTATTAACACTGGAATGATGTGCAAGAGACCCCGACTCTGGTGGACGGAGTGGGGGACAATGCTCTGATTGAAAGTGCAGCATCATCTGGCAGCCCACCATAAGCTCTGCCTTGCATGCCAGTCACACACACACACACACACACGCACACCCTCTCGTCTCCAGGGTGGGACATCTCCATCAGACTACATCAGTGAATGTAAATTCAGCCTCAGCCGGTCGAGCCGAATAAACAATTACTGCAGAATCATATTAATACAGGAGTAGAATGCCCCATGAAAGGAGAGAGTATTCCATATCACAATATTGACATAATTCTCCTGCAGTAATGAGCTCTGGCAATGAGTGGAGTGATATGCTCAGCTGTCAGTCAAAGGACAGAGTCTAAAAAGCACCTTATTCCCTTTATAGTGCACTACTTTTGACCAGGACCCATAGAACTGGTCAAAAGAAGTGCACTACACAGGGAATAAGGTTCCATTTGGGATGCATGCAATGGCTTGTTTGGGGGCTGGGATGGATAGGCCCCTGCGTTAGTGAAACTGAATGTGAGGGGGCACAACATACGTACCTGGGGGACACCTGCACGTGTAGGAGCCAACAGAGTCCAAGCATGTCCCACTGTGCAGACAGGGGTTGGAGGAACACTCGTTCATTTCTGTCTCACAGTGGGGTCCTGAAAGACAAGAGGAAGACGGAGTAAAGAAATGCACACACTGATTACAGTGGGTTTTAATTAGTTTATGTAGGCATTTTAATCAACCCCTAATGTAAATGGACTCAATGATTTGGATTGTAAATTCCCCCTTACAATTCTGAGAGAATATTCCAAAGGCCTGCAGTTGTATAAACAGGGCAGCATTTCATTCTTTCCATTTCTCTTTAGCAATTAGAAAAGCTGTAAAAACAGCAGGAAAAACTATTTTCTAAAGCTATTATGCCGCTCAACATTAAAAACGTATAAATAGTTAAAAAGTATCTTAAACTGTGAATCACAAAAGCCAATGTCTCAGAGTGCTCTCTTGTTCAAGTCTAGTTTAAATCTAGATGGTGATTCTCACAGTGCTCTCTTGTTCAAGTCTAGTTTAAATCTAGATGGTGATTCTCACAGTGCTCTCTTGTTCAAGTCTAGTTTAAATCTAGATGGTGATTCTCACAGTGCTCTCTTGTTCAAGTCTAGTTTAAATCTAGATGGTGATTCTCACAGTGCTCTCTTGTTCAAGTCTAGTTTAAATCTAGATGGTGATTCTCACAGAGTGCTCTCTTGTTCAAGTCTAGTTTAAATCTAGATGGTGATTCTCACAGTGCTCTCTTGTTCAAGTCTAGTTTAAATCTAGCTCAGATATAACCTTCCTACGTAATAAATCTAGATGGTGATTTAATTGTTCTACAGTGATTTAGTCGATAAGCTCCTACCATACAGGGGATTCCTCTCAGATGTGACTGGGGAAGTGATTTATCATAAACGTCCGTTCATCAATAATGGCAAATTCAATACATGTAGCAAAAGCCCCTCTTGAAAGAGTCAAACTCAGGATGTGTCCCAAATGGTACCCTATTCCCTATATAGTGCACTACTTTTGACCAGGATACCCTATAAGTACACTATAAAGGGAATAGGGTGCCATTTGGGACGAAGCCTCAGTCTACTGTACAGCAGACCTACTGTGATTAATATCATAACGTTCTTTCTCCAGGTCGTTTTATATATATATATATATATATATATAAGAAACGCCACATTGTGCAGCTGCAAATTGTACAAATCCATGTCAACAGCAATGTGCAAAGATATCTGTCAGAAAAATATTTTATACAGGTAGTACTGTCAACGGGTGGGGGGGGGGGTAATTCTTCATGCGTAGCGTAACATGGAGGATGGAAGATGAAACATGACCCAATAAAAAACCGGCATAAATATTTGTTTACTGCAAAGGAACTCGCCATCGGATTATTAAGTAATGCATTTCAGTGTGTGCATTTCTTTTTTTTTTACCATGGGAGACAGAATGCATATTCCAGACTGACCAAAAACACAGAAATAATAATTCTACCAACTACTAAGTCAACTCTCTGCTGCTCTTCATTCATGTTGTCATAAGCAGAGCAGAAGACACATTTCTGATGTAACACTTGGACAAATAAAGTTGTATTGTACAAAACATTACCCCCAAAATGTTTGGAGCCTTCAATAGAGCCACACGGGAAGGAAACCAATAATGGTACAGTCCAGTCCAGCTGCCTTGGCTGACAGCTGTAACCTAGCCTGGGTGGCAGTCCGCTTGTCATCCAGAAGGAGTTGGAAAGACAGCAGAAACCGACTGGCTCCCAGGCTAGCAAAAACCCGCAGAAGAAGAAGAATGGGTCTGTTGGGGTGATGATGATGAATGTGAGTCGGTCAGGTAAACTGGTAATTGAAAGGTCAGGTAAACTGGTAATTGAAAGGTCAGGTAAACTGGTCATTGAAAGGTCAGGTAAACTGGTCATTGAAAGGTCAGGTAAACTGGTCATTGAAAGGTCAGGTAAACTGATCATTGAAAGGTCAGGTAAACTGGTCATTGAAAGGTCAGGTAAACTGATAATTGAAAGGTCAGGTAAACTGATCATTGAAAGGTCAGGTAAACTGGTCATTGAAAGGTCAGGTAAACTGGTCATTGAAAGGTCAGGTAAACTGGTCATTGAAAGGTCAGGTAAACTGGTCATTGAAAGGTCAGGTAAACTGATCATTGAAAGGTCAGGTAAACTGATCATTGAAAGGTCAGGTAAACTGATAATTGAAAGGTCAGGTAAACTGATAATTGAAAGGTCACAGTGAGTGGGTAGCTGATATAGAAGCCAGGTTATAACCTGGGGATGTGTCCCAAATGGCACTGTTCCCTATATAGTGTACGACTTTTGACCATCCCAGGTGTTGACAGTTAAAAGCAGGAAGTGATGAGAAAGCCCCCTGAGATGAAGCAACATAACGGTAAGACAGGAATATACAGTTGAAGTCGGAAGTTTACATACACTTAGGTTGGAGTCATTAAAACTTGTTTTCAACAACTCCACAAATTTCTTGTTAACAAACTTTAGTTTTGGCAAGTCGGTTAGGACATCTACTTTGTGCATGACACAAGTAATTTTTCCAACAATTGTTTACAGACAGATTATTTCACAATTCACTGTATCACAATTCCAGTGAGTCAGAAGTTTACATAAACAAATTTGACTGTGCCTTAAAACAGCTTGGAAAATTCCAGAAAATGATGTCATGGCTGTAGAAGCTTCCGATAGTCTAATTGACATCATTTGAGTCAATTGGAGGTGTACCTGTGGATGTATTTCAAGGCCTACCTTCAAACTCAGTGCCTCTTTGCTTGAAATCATGGGAAAATCAAAATAAATCAGCCAAGACATCAGAAAAAAAATGGTAGACCTCCACAAGTCTGGTTCATCCTTGGGAGCAATTTCCAAACGCCTGAAGGTACCACGTTCATCTGTACAAACAATAGTCTGCAATTATAAACACCATGGGACCACGCAGCCGTCATACCGCTCAGGAAGAAGACACGTTCTGTCTCCTAGAGATGAACGTACTTTGGTGTGAAAAGTGCAAATCAATCCCAGAACAACAGCAAAGGACCTTGTGAAGATGCTGGAGGAAACAGGTACAAAAGTATCTATATCCACAGTAAAACGAGTCCTATATCGATATAACCTGAAAGGCCACTCAGCAAGGAAGAAGCCACTGCTCCAAAACGGCCATAAAAAAGGCAGACTACGGTTTGCAAATGCACATGGGGACAAATATCGTACTTTTTGGAGAAATGTCCTCTGGTCTGATGAAACAAAAATAGAACTGTTTGGCCATAATGACCATCGTTATGTTCGGAGGAAAAACGGGGAGGCTGGCAAGCCGAAGAACACCATCCCAACCGTGAAGCACGGGGGTGGCAGCATCATGCTGTGGGGGTGCTTTGCTGCAGGAGGGACTGGTGCACTTCACAAAATAGATGGCATCATGAGGAAGGAAAATTATGTGGATATATTGAAACAACATCTCAAGACATCAGTCAGGAAGTTAAAGCTTGGTCGCAAATGGGTCTTCCAAATGGACAATGATCCCAAGCATACTTCCAAAGTTGTGGCAAAATGGCTTAAGGACAAAAAAGTCAAGGTATTGGAGTGGCCATCACAAAGGCCTGACCTCAATCCTATAGAAAATGTGTGGGCAGAACTGAAAAAGTGTGTGCGAGCAAGGAGGCCTACAAACCTGACTCAGTTACACCAGCTCTGTCAGGAGGAATGGGCCAAAATTCACCCAACTTATTGTGGTAAGCTTGTGGAAGGCTGCCCGAAACATTTGACCCAAGTTAAACAATTTAAAGGCAATGCTACCAAATACTAATTGAGTGTATGTAAACTTCTGACCCACTGGGAATGTGAAAAAAATGCTGAAATAAATCATTCTCTATTCTATTATTCTGACATTTCACATTCTTAAAAATAAGGTGGTGATCCTAACTGACCTAAGACAGGGAATTCTTTACTAGGATTAAATGTCAGGAATTGTGAAAAACTGAGTTTAAATGTATTTGGCTAAGGTGTATGTAAACTTCCGACTTCAACTGTAATTGGAAGGATGGAAGTAAATGCAGGTCATTCAAGTCAACTAGAGATAAATGTACAGAGTAGTATCAGATGGAAATATGTGCTCCTATGAACGTATCAGTCTGTCTGTCTTGTACTGTTAATATATTATGTCATATGGATTAGAAATGGGCACGGTTATTAGAATATTCAAATATCCAAAAGGGCGTTAGTATTCAAACATTTTTGTAGGTCTATTTAGGTCTTAATTAAATGATCGTTGTGACATAGTTACATAAAAGGATACACCATGACATTTGAAAGTCTTAATATAATAAAACAAACTTTTGAATGTAATTTTTATGACGGTGCGTTGAGGTATTGCTGCACATTTATCCCTCCAGTCGGCCCTGACAAGTGTATGCTATTAACCCCTCTTTAAATAGAGATTACAGGCGCACACCTAACGGAGGACCTTGCACAGATCAATGCAAAACACTCATCAATATTATTGATATCATTCTAATAGTGGAATAATTTCACACTAATATGGATAACAACATTGTGTTGTGTTAGGCTATGTTATGTCAATATTAATCTCGGTTAACCCAGAACTAAAATCTCACGTAATTAGGACAGTTATGTTTACTTAGTCTGTCCACGAGAGATTATGTCAACATATACTAAACAAAAATATAAACGCAACATGTAAAGTGTTTCATGAGCTAAAATAAAAGATCCTAGAAATGTTCCATATGCACAAAAAGATTATTTCTCTCAGGTTTTAGGAACACATTTGTTTACATCCCTGTTAGTGAGGATTTTTCCTTTGCCAAGATAATCCATCCACCTGATAGGTGTGGCATATCAAGAAGCTGATTAAACAGCATGATCATTACACAGGTGCACCTTGTGCTGGGGTCAATAAAAGGCCACTAAAATGTGCAGTTTTTTCACACAACACAATGCCACAGATGTCTCAAGTTGTGAGTGAGCGTGCAATTGGCATGCTGACTGCAGGAATGTCCATCGGAACAGTTGAATGTTTAATTATCTACCATAAAACGCCCAGTCATGTGAAATCCATAGATTGGGGTCTAATGAATTTATTTCAATTGACTGATTTCCTTTCATGAACTGTAACTCTGTAAATTCGTTTAAATTGTTGCATATTGCGTTTATATTTTTGTTCAATATAGAACAAATCAATCTCTCTCAGTGAGCATGGTATGCTCCCCTGAATATTTCCAAAATTCACATTATGAGCATTTACCTAGTTAAAGAAATAATCCTCAAAACCACCTCAAAATGTTTTCATGAAATATCATAAATACCTTCAACACCGAAGCACGAAGGTCATGTAGCAAACCATGAACCGTCAATGAAGAATACACTTGGAAATGGTTCAGGGTGAATGTTTGTGATTATTTCAACGTTATACATTGGGATTAATTTGCCATTTCTAAAGCTCCAGGTTAGATTAAGTGGATAATGACATGTGCATCTCAGATGAATTATGCAATGGAAACCGATTATAACATGATTAAAATCTTTCTGCAAAGCAAACTTAATTACTAATGTACCATGAACTTTGTACATTAGCGTAGGAACGCTCACAGAAAAGCACGTAAAGGATATTGAGATAAATGAGAGAAAGGCAACAGGCCTTAACCAGATCTGGGTTAAAATAGTATTCAAAAATATGAAATCCTTTGCAGCATTTGCTTTAGCCTGCCTGGAGTGGGAGTGCCGCTTAGGCAGGGTTTTGGTTTGCTCTTTTGAGACTTTCCTGTTGGTTCCATCACAGCAGGCAAGCCCAATCAAGCACAGATACAGTATTTTAAATGATTTTGAATAGTATTTGGACACAGGAACCCTGACAATAGAATTATGAACTGAGATTAGTGTGTATGTGGCTATGTCCAAGTGAATCACAGCTCTTCGTTGATGCATCATGGAGAGAGAGAGAGCACAGTGAGGTTCAATGTTACGTTCCAAATGGCACCCTATTCCCTATATAGTGCACTACTTTTGACCAGAGCCCTATGAACCCTATGAGCCCTGGTCAAAAGTAGTGCACTATAAAGGGAATATGGTGCCATTTGGGACACAGCCCAGACCTCAGATCTCCAGCACCATCTAGCCAGCTCATAAATGCCCAGAGAGGACTTGGCTGGTGTCAGGAATTGGCTCATATACTACAGATCTTGGGCACCGTCCAAGGCCAAAGCAACACACTATGCAAACCTTTGCAAAAATGATACAATTATGATCAATTGTACTTTCAGAAAGAACACCACCTCCAAGGAAGCCCTCTGCTTAATGATTCATTTCTTACTGTACAGCATGGGTCGGCAACAGGTGGCCTTCATGTTTTTTTTGTGTGATTTTATTATGATTTTCGTTTTTGGTCAAAAATACTTCTAAAATCACCAAGAATTCAGCTAAAAATGTGTTTAATTCAGGGAATCTGTTCAAGTTTTCCCACAAAAAAAAAAAAAGAGACGTGTAATGAAGGTGTAAAATTATTGCTATTTTCAAATACAATCTCTTTTTGGGCTTAGTTGTGGTCAATTTGCAGTGTACAAATGATTACCAGGTGCTTGCTAAAGGCAAAGCACAACCTCTGGTTTCTTATATAATGACGGTATTATTATGATTATATTCATTCCCCTCGCTCTAGCGCTTTAACAATTTAAGCTATAAACACAAAACCAACTTTAAAGACAGCCCCAACTTAGATTGATTGAGAAAATATTTGTGATAGCATTTATACTTTTTGTACTACAACAATATATTAATGAGCTCCCAATGCATTTCAATGGCAAAAAAAAAAGGTCCATAGACTTGAATGGTAACAAAATGTAAAATTCTAGACCCATCTCCTCTTTCACCGTTTAAGCTATCAACCCCAAACCAACGTTGATATGTTCAGACTGCCCCTACTTAGATTACCTGTCTAAGGATTCTTTATACTATGTACAGTATACTTTCTGAACTATAACGATTTAAACTTTGCATAACATAACATGGGTTTGAATGAGAACCATAGGAATACAGAGGTATCTTTTTAAAATGGTCCTGCTCCTTGGCCAGTTAAGCTTCAAGACCACCTTTAAAACATTCAGGCTATCCTAACTTAAAACTCTTTAAAATCTTTATCAACTATAACTACACTGAACAAAAATATAAATACAACATGCAACAATTTCAAAGATTTTACTGAGTTACAGTTCATATAAGGAAATCAGTCAATTGAAATAAATTCATTAGGCCCTAAACTATGGATTCCACATGACTGGGTCACAGATACCTTTAAAAAAAAAAAAAAAAGTAGGGTAAGTACAGTGGGGGAAAAAAGTATTTAGTCAGCCACCAATTGTGCAAGTTCTCCCACTTAAAAAGATGAGAGAGGCCTGTAATTTTCATCATATGTACACGTCAACTATGACAGACAAAATGAGAAAAGATATTCCAGAAAATCACATTGAAGGATTTTTAATGAATTGATTTGCAAATTATGGTGGAAAATAAGTATTTGGTCAATAACAATACTTTTTTTTCTCAATACTTTGTTATATACCCTTTGTTGGCAATGACACAGGTCAAACGTTTTCTGTAAGTCTTCACAAGGTTTTCACACACTGTTGCTGGTATTTTGGCCCATTCCTCCATGCAGATCTCCTCTAGAGCAGTGATGTTTTGGGGCTGTCGCTGGGCAACACGGACTTTCAACTCCCTCCAAAGATTTTCTATGGGGTTGAGATCTGGAGACTGGCTAGGCCACTCCAGGACCTTGAAATGCTTCTTACGAAGCCACTCCTTCGTTGCCCGGGCGGTGTGTTTGGGATCAAAAAGTTATATTTTGGTTTCATCTGACCATATGACATTCTCCCAATCCTCTTCTGGATCATCCAAATGCACTCTAGCAAACATCAGACGGGCCTGGACATGTACTGGCTTAAGCAGGGGGACACGTCTGGCACTGCAGGATTTGAGTCCCTGGCGGCGTAGTGTGTTACTGATGGTAGGCTTTGTTACTTTGGTCCCAGCTCTCTGCAGGTCATTCACTAGGTCCCCCCATGTGGTTCTGGGATTTTTGCTCACCGTTCTTGTGATCATTTTGACCCCACGGGGTGAGATCTTGCGTGGAGCCCCAGATCGAGGGAGATTATCAGTGGTCTTGTACGTCTTCCTTTTCCTAATAATTGCTCCCACAGTTGATTTCTTCAAACCAAGCTGCTTACCTATTGCAGATTCAGTCTTCCCAGCCTGGTGCAGGTCTACAATTTTGTTTCTGGTGTCCTTTGACAGCTCTTTGGTCTTGGCCATAGTGGAGTTTGGAGTGTGACTGTTTGAGGTTGTGGACAGGTGTCTTTTATACTGATAACAAGTTCAAACAGGTGCCATTAATACAGGTAACGAGTGGAGGACAGAGGAGCCTCTTAAAGAAGAAGTTACAGGTCTGTGAGAGCCAGAAATCTTGCTTGTTTGTAGGTGACCAAATACTTATTTTCCACCATAATTTGCAAATAAATTCATTAAAAATCCTACAATGTGATTCTCTGGATTTCTTTTTCTCAATTTGTCTGTCATAGTTGACGTGTACCTATGATGAAAATTACAGGCCTCTCTCATCTTTTTAAGTGGGAGACATTGCACAATTGGTGGCTGACTAAATACTTTTTTCCCCCACTGTATGTCTGGTGAGTATGCAGGCCATGGAAGAACTGGGATATTTTCAGCTTCTAGGAATTGTCTATAGATCCTTGTGACATGGGGCCGTGCCTTATCATGCTGAAACATGAGGTGATGGCGGCGGATGAATGGCACGACAATGGGCCTCAGGATCTCGTCACGGTATCTCTGTGCATTCAAATTGCCATCGATAAAATGCAATTGTGTAGCTTATGCCTGCCCATACCATTACCCCACCGCCACCATGGGGCACTCGGTTCACAACATAGACATCAGAAAATCGCTCGCCCACACAACGCCATACAAGCTGTCTGCCATCTGTCCGGTACAGTTGAAACCGGGATTCATCCATGAAGAGCACACTTCTCCAGCGTGCCAGTGGCCATCGAAGGTTGAGCATTTGTCCACTGAAGTCAGTTATGTCGCCGAACTGCAGCCAGGTGAGTTTGACAAGCACGCAGATGAGCTTCCCTGAGACGGTTTCTGACAGTTTGTACAGAAATTCTTTAGTTGTGCAAACCCACAGTTTCATCAGCTGTCTGGGTGGCTGGTCTCAGACGATCGATCCAGCAGGTGAAGAAGCCGGATGTGGAGGTCCTGGGCTGGCGTGGTTACACATGGTCTGTGGTTGTGAGGCCGGTTGGGCGTACTGCCAAAATCTTTACAACTATGTTTGAGGTGACTTATGGTAGAGAAATTAACAAATTATCTGGCAACAGCTCTGGTGGGCATTCCTGCAGTCAGCATGCCAATTGCACGCTCCCTCAAAACTTGAGACATCTGTGGCATTGTGTTGTGTCACAAAACTGCACAGTATAGAGTGCCTTTTATTGTCCCCCAGCACAAGGTGCACCTGTGTAATGATCATGCTATTTAATCAGCTTCTTGATATGCCACACCTGTCAGGTGGATGGATTATCTTGGAAAATGAGAAATGCTCACTAACAGGGATGTAAACACATTTGTGCACACAATTTCAGAGAAATAAGCTTTTTGTGCGTATTGAACATTTCTGGGATCTTTTATTTCAGTTCATGAAACGTGGGACCAACACTTTACATGTTGCTTTTATACTTGTGCTCAGTGTATGTACACATTTGCATAAATGTGCATAAACTTCAAATTCTTAAAAACTTTGATCAACTCTAACTGTAATATTTGCATAAAATATCTCCACAACAGTAATTCTTGAACCGTTCAAGCTAGACACACCAAACCAACTTTCACATGTTCAGGCTATTCTATACTATCAATCAATAGATCCTTCCCAAGCTAGCAAGCACACCATATTTTCTAGTTATAATTATTTTTCAGCCCCTGATCATTTGCGCCAACAAAAAATCGGACCGTGGCTGAATCTAGTTGCCTACCCCTGCTGTACAGTACATTTTCTTGAAGCATGTGGCCGGCCTTACGTCATTACAATCAGATTATCTGGTTGTAAACTGGTTGAAATGATGTCATAACTACATGATCTGTTTGTAATGATGTAATTTCAACCAGTTGCCCGCTAGATCTACTCTTTCAGCCAGAGTTCATTTGACGCCTTTCGGTTTGTCTTTGGAGATTCTACCATAGCTCCAGTTTTACTTCCTGCATACCATTGGAGACACGCACAGGTTTACAACAGGCACGTCTGCCTGCCTGTCTGTCTCCCTGTCTGTGTCCCTGTCTGTCTCCCTGTCTGTCTCCCTGCCTGTCTCCCTGCCTGTCTCCCTGTCTGTCTCCCTGCCTCCCTCCCTGCCTCCCTCCCTGTCTGTCTCCCTGTCTGTCTCCCTGTCTGTCTCCCTGTCTGTCTCCCTGTCTGTCTCCCTGTCTGTCTCCCTGTCTGTCTCCCTGTCTGTCTCCCTGCCTGTCTCCCTGCCTGTCTCCCTGCCTGTCTCCCTGCCTGTCTCCCTGTCTGTCTCCCTGCCTGTCTCCCTGCCTGTCTCCCTGCCTGTCTCCCTGCCTGTCTCCCTGTCTGTCTCCCTGCCTGTCTCCCTGTCTGTCTCCCTGTCTGTCTCCCTGTCTGTCTCCCTGTCTGTCTCCCTGCCTGCCTGTCTGTCTGTCTGCATTCAGCTGCAGTAGAGCACTGTGATGTACTATATATCATGTCTAATCAAACTCCATAAAACGTGAGCACTGGAACAATGAAAGGGGGCATTTTACTATGGCCATTTTACGTTTATTGTCTGCTTTCTTTGCTTAGAGAACGGTATGCATTGGTAGAGATGTGTTTTATTGTAGATACTAGTGCAGTACTACCGTAGACATCACAAGCCACTAAATCTACCTTTTATGAGGAAACAGGAAGTGGGCGGAATATAAACATTCAGAGTAAGTTAAAAAGGTTTGTGGGAAGCACGTGGAGTTGTCTAATAAAATCTGAGCTCTAACATTGTTGATATACAGTGAGGGAAAAAAGTATTTGATCCCCTGCTGATTTTGTACGTTTGCCCACTGACAAAGAAATGATCAGTCTATAATTTTAATGGTAGGTTTATTTGAACAGTGAGAGAAAAATCCAGAAAAACGCATGTCAAAAATGTTAGAAATTGATTTGCATTTTAATGAGTGAAATAAGTATTTGACCCCCTCTCAATCAGAAAGATTTCTGGCTCCCAGGTGTCTTTTATACAGGTAACGAGCTGAGATTAGGAGCACACTCTTAAAGGGAGTGCTCCTAATCTCAGCTTGTTACCTGTATAAAAGACACCTGTCCACAGAAGCAATCAATCAATCAGATTCCAAACTCTCCACCATGGCCAAGACCAAAGAGCTCTCCAAGGATGTCAGGGACAAGATTGTAGACCTACACAAGGCTGGTATGGGCTACAAGACCATCGCCAAGCAGCTTGGTGAGAAGGTGACAGTTGGTGCGATTATTCGCAAATGGAAGAAACACAAAATAACTGTCAATCTCCCTCGGCCTGGGGCTCCATGCAAGAGCTCACCTCGTGGAGTTGCAATGATCATGAGAACGGTGAGGAATCAGCCCAGAACTACACGGGAGGATCTTGTCAATGATCTCAAGGCAGCTGGGACCATAGTCACCAAGAAAACAATTGGTAACACACTACGCCGTGAAGGACTGAAATCCTGCAGCGCCCGCAAGGTCCCCCTGCTCAAGAAAGCACATATACATGCCCATCTGAAGTTTACCAATGAACATCTGAATGATTCAGAGGAGAACTGGGTGAAAGTGTTGTGGTCAGATGAGACCAAAATGGAGCTCTTTGGCATCAACTCAACTCGCCGTGTTTGGAGGAAGAATGCTGCCTATGACCCCAAGAACACCAACCCACCGTCAAACATGGAGGTGGAAACATTATGCTTTGGGGGTGTTTTTCTGCTAAGGGGACAGGACAACTTCACGGCATCAAAGGGACGATGGACGGGGCCATGTACCGTCAAATCTTGGGTGAGAACATCATTCCCTCAGCCAGGGCATTGAAAATGGGACGTGGATGGGTATTCCAGCATGACAATGACCCAAAATACACGGCCAAGGCAACAAAGGAGTGGCTCAAGAAGAAGCACATTAAGGTCCTGGAGTGGCCTAGCCAGTCTCCAGACCTTCATCCCATAGAAAATATGTGGAGGGAGCTGAAGATTCGAGTTGCCAAACGTCAGCCTCGAAACCTTAATGACTTGGAGAAGATCTGCAAAGAGGAGTGGGACAAAATCCCTCCTGAGATGTGTGCAAACCTGGTGGCCAACTACAAGAAACGTCTGACCTCTGTGATTGCCAACAAGGGTTTTGCCACCAAGTACTAAGTCATGTTTTGCAGAGGGGTCAAATACTTATTTCCCTCATTAAAATGCAAATCAATTTATAACATTTTTGACATGCGTTTTTCTGGATTTTTTTGTTGTTATTCTGTCTCTCACTGTTCAAATAAACCTACCATTAAAATTATAGACTGATAATTTCTTTGTCAGTGGGCAAACGTACAAAATCAGCAGGGGATCAAATACTTTTTTCCCCCACTGTATGAACACTGACAACCACAACAACTTTGGTTCGGTGATTGAAGCAGTGGTACAACCATCTACTGCATATCGTGAGCAGAGAGCGAGAAACATGATATTTAATCCATTTAAATGTATTCATTTTAAAACCTTCTTTAGTCATCCTAAAATGCATATACTATAAAACCTCCTTTAGCCATCCTAAAATGTAAGTATCTTCTCTTTGAAATCCTCCTTGGAATCCCTATTAGATGTTTTAACTTAATAAAGCAATTAACCCTAATATTCTCCTGCTACTTGATTTCAAACTATGATTGCTTCCACTTAGAGAAGAACGCAGCAGTTCCTCAGACAGTCTGTTGTTTCAAGGGCCATATAAAAAGAGACAGGATATGGAGCGGAGATTAGCTTTTTTAAATCCACAAGACTGAATTACTGGTGTTCTGGGACTCCTTGGCTTTTCAATAGCTGTGTGATTTCAATTAGGGGACTCTGATAGGAGATATAGCAAAGGCAGGGGAAAGATACGGACAACAAAAGGCATGGTCTGCGTCCCAAATGGCATCATATTCCCTTCGTAGTGTACTACTTTTGGACCAGGACCCATAGGGCTCTGATCAAAAGTAGCGCACCCTATAGGGAATAGGGTGCCATTTCAGACACATGCCCTATCTCCGAAGAATCTGCCCTTCTAAAGTTTGAACTTTGTCTCGCTCATGGAATTCATAGTGTCTCTTCAGCATGTCACTGGACATTTTTTGGCAGATTACAATCGGGTGCTTGGCATTTTGTGATGGCCTTTTGGACAGCACCTTGTCTGCTTGCCTGGAAGAAGAAAATAAACCCTTGTCTGGGGGAAGAAACTATAAAGCCATGCAAGGTGAAAATGCCTCCAATGTCTGTACAGTTTCCATAAGGACTTCATGACACATTCATAACCCATTCATAACCAATTCAGTGCATTCGGAAAGTATTCAGACCCCTTGACTTTTTCCACATTTTGTTACATTACAGCCTTATTCTAAAATTCATTAAATTGTTTTTTTCCCTCATCAATCTACACAGAATACCCCATAATGACAAAGCAAAAACAGGTTTTTCGAAATTTTTGCAAATGTATATATATAAAAAAAACTTTAATATCACATTAGATAAGTATTCAGACCCTTTACTCAGTACTTTGTTGAAGCACCTTTGGGAGTGATTACAGCCTCAAGTCTTCTTGGGTATGACGCTACAAGCTTGACACACCTATATTTGAGGAGTTTCTCCCATTCTTCTCTGCAGATCCTCTCAAGCTCTGTCAGGTTGGATGGGGAGCGTCGCTGCACAGCTATTTTCAGGTCTCTCCAGAGATGTTCGATCGGGTTCAAATCCGGGCTCTGGCTGGGCAACTCAAGGACATTCAAAGACCCGAAGCCACTCCTGTGTTGTCTTGGCTGTGTGCTTAGGGTCATTGTCCTGTTGGAAGGTGAACCTTCGCCACCAGTCTGAGGTCCTGAGTGCTCTGGAGCAGGTTTTCATCAAGGATCTCTCTGTACTTTGCTCCGTTCATCTTTCCCTCGATCCTGACTAGTCTCCCAGTCCCTGAAAATTAAAAACGTCCCCACAGCATGATGCTGCCACCACCATACTTCACCGTAGGGATGGTGCCAGGTTTCCTCCAGACGTGACGCTTGGCATTCAGGCCATAGAGTTAAATCTTGGTTTCATCAGACCAGAGAATCTTGTTTCTCGTGGTCTGAGAGTCCTTTAGGTGCCTTTTGGCAAACTCCAAGCGGGCTGTCATGTTACTGAGGAGTGGCTTCCGTCTGGCCACTCTACCATAAAGACCTGATTGGTGGAGTGCTGCAGAGATGGTTGTCCTTCTGGAAGGTTCTCCCATTCCACAGAGGAACTCTGGAGCTCTGTCAGAGTGACTATCAGGTTCTTGGTCACCTCCCTGACCAAGGCCCTTCTCACCTGATTGCTCATTTTGGCCAGGCAGCCAGCTCTAGGCAGAGAATTGGTGGTTCCATTTAAGAATGATGGAGGCCACTGAGTTTTTGGGGACCTTCAATGCTGCAGATTTTTTTTTTTTTTACTCTTCCCCAGATCTGTGCCTCGACACAATCCTGTCTCGGAGCTCTACGTACAATTCCTTCGACCTCATGGCTTGGTTTTTGCTCTGACATGCACTGTCAACTGTGGGACCTTATATAGACAGGTGTGTGTCTTTCCAAATCATGTCCAATCAATTGAATTTACCACAGGTGGACTCCAATCAAGTTGTAGAAACATCTTAAGGATGATCAATGGAAACAGAAGCTCAATTTCAAGTCTCATAGCAAAGGGTCGGAATACTTATGTAAATAAGGTATCTGTTTTTTAAATGTTTTATAAATGAGCAAAAATGTCGAAAAACCTGTTTTCGCTTTGTTATTATGGGGTATTGTGTGTAGATTGAGGAGGGAAAAAAAGTATTTAATCAATTTTAGAGTAAGGCTGTAACGTAACAAAATGTGGAAAAAGGGAAGGGGTCTGAATACTTTCCGAATGCACTGTATATGTGCAGTAAGCAATTCATAAATGCTTATGCCATCGGCCGCAAATTCATATTTTTCTTGTCTGAATAAAAACGTAAATATCAGGGGCTTGAGCAATGCACTCAGAAATGTTTGATCTACTCCAGACAGTCTGGTCCTGAGGGGCTTCGAGACGGGTTCTGAAATTAAACAGGCCTTCTGAAAGTCCGCCCGCATGAACGCTTCATAATTCCACATCGAAAAAGGATCCCTGGATGCCTAGGGCCGTGTCCCAAATGGAACCCTTTTCCCTACATAGCGCAGTACTTATGACCAGGAGGAGCCCTATGAGCCCTGGACAAAAGTAGTTCACTAAATAGGGAATAGGGTGTCATTTGGCAAGGATGGTGATGGGGTTCCATCAGGCACTGAGGTGCTGCCACATTGTGAGACGATTTTCCATCAGCGAAGTGGCAACAGATATTTGAGACTGGCGCAGCACAAAAAAAGCCCTAGCTCATGTAATGCTATGTAAGGACTTATCGGAGTGACAGGTGTGAGTGTGTCAGCTAAGATGGGGACTGAGGTTCTGCTGACAGGATTGAGAGGGAGGGAAGACTGAAGACGTGAAATGAAGAGAACCACTTTTTTTCCCAGAGGAAAACATATGAAAGTAATAATCTAAAGACTTGTTTACTAGTGGGCCTCGAAAACTCTTTTCAACAGAGTCTAAAATATTTGGTATTTGGTTAATGGGCCCAGACATTAATAGTAGATAATAAAACAAATTGATAAATGACTTTTCATGGCATCCAGATTTTTGGACACATTTAGAATAAACAAGGAGCGTCTAACTATCAAATGACATGAGTCTAAAATTGTATAGAAATATTTCTGTAAAGTTAATTACTTTTTTGGTCGAACCCAAAGATTACACTTTTGGACTTAAAAATAGTCCAAAAAAGTATCTTTCTCAATTTTGTCATATACAAGAGAACCTATATTTGTTACTTTTGTTCCTTTAGGGTGGATAGAAGTGGTTAAATTCCTCCAATAGCTGCTGCTTATAGCATGGATGTACAAGTCTATATCTTGTTGCTTTCCTTGGCAGCATGTTCACTGAAGAAATGTCCTGCAATCTCCATCAAGATGACCCAAATTATGGTATCATCCACTTGGGGAGGCATTGTGAAAAGATGAGTAACGGGAGTGACACGCGTTATAACGGGAATGACACGCGTTATAACGGGAATGACACGCGTTATAACGGGAATGACACGCGTTATAACGGGAATGTACAAACGTTTATCTTAAAACTGCAAAAAAACGTAATATTTGAAGTTATATGTAGTGATCCATACTCTGAAAATAGAGCATATTTTTACACTACCAAGGGATTTCCCAAAACAAACACTACAGTAAAATCACTTTTTCACAAAACTCTGAAGTGTATAATTTGTATTTCTCAACCTACTAAGGAAGTTGCAGTGAAAACAACCAAACGTGTATACTAATGCAGTAGTACTCCAACCTAGATGGTAGTGTAGTGACCCTTACCTGCGTAACCAGGGCTGCAGATACATCTGTACTGTGGGGCAGCCGTAGGTTGACTTGTGGTGATGCAGGTGGCTCCATTCATACAGCTGTCTGGGTAGATCAGGCAGGCGTTCCCTCCATACTGACAGAACTCCCCTATCCATCCAGGAGCACAGAGACACTGTGAGGAAGAGATGAACGAGTAATCATTGATCTGCAGACAAACACAATCACCAATCTGGTCTTGTACATCTATACTAACCAGGTCTGTTATTGGACTGCATCCTGTATACTCCCACTACATTGGCAGTGGTATGCATCGCGCATCTTCTCGCCAATTCTAAAGGTTTGAATTCGTTTTTTGGAGTAATGTACATTCTACACAACATTCTGTCATGTAGGTTAGCAATAGACAGAAATAGTATTGGCATATTTTTGTAGGCACTGGTGGAGGCTAACCCTATGGGGAAATTAATGGGGTTTTGGAGGGGTTTTGGATAAACGCTGAAAATAAGGTCTGTGGTAAACACAGGCTTAGGAGATTTTGTTTTGTTCTATTAAATAATCTTCATCAGCTAACGTACCTTTTTGTGGAACATTTAAGTATTTATGTAATCGAAATAAGCACATAAAGGCTTCATAGTCCATGAAGGTCATGTTAACTGACTGATATTATCTCATAGAACAAAAAAGCCTGTGTTCACCTCAGACCTTATTTTTGACATTTATCCCAAAACGCCATTATTTCCTCATTCATTTCCCCCATAGGAACCAGAGGTTTCATTTCCCCCATAGGAACCAGAGGTTTCATTTCCCCCATAGGAACCAGCGGTTTCATTTCCCCCATAGGAACCAGAGGTTTCATTTCCCCCATAGCAACCAGAGGTTTCATTTCCCCCATAGGAACCAGAGGTTTCATTTCCCCCATAGGAACCAGCGGTTTCATTTCCCCCATAGGAACCAGAGGTTTCATTTCCCCCATAGGAACCAGAGGTTTCATTTCCCCCATAGGAACCAGAGGTTTCATTTCCCCCATAGGAACCAGAGGTTTCATTTCCCCCATAGGAACCAGCGGTTTCATTTCCCCCATAGGAACCAGCGGTTTCATTTCCCCCATAGGAACCAGAGGTTTCATTTCCCCCATAGGAACCAGCGGTTTCATTTCCCCCATAGGAACCAGAGGTTTCATTTCCCCCATAGGAACCAGAGGTTTCATTTCCCCCATAGGAACCAGAGGTTTCATTTCTATTTTTTAAGACTAAACTGGCGAGCTCTATGCCTCTACACTAAGAAAGCAACTTCCTGATGAGATCCATACCAGGGAAACCTCCACTGGCAGTGAGTTGATCAGTTCATATTGTGCATCTCAACACTAATTTAACTAAAGTTTCACTTATCAGCAGATCCAAGTGCTGATGGGTACCGTACGGTATTCTCTGTTCTTACTAATTCTAAGGTTTAATTTGGTTCTACGACGTGAGTGTCAGTACCTCTTCAGTCTACACTGCGTAAAGACTTCAGGACACAGTCAGCGCGGCAAATGGACAACAGCCCAAATTGACCTGACAAACGACCTCATCATTTTCCCCAGGGGGAAGCAGATCAAGAAATCGCAAAGGAGACGGCTCATTACACCCGACTAGCGTCAATGTTCTGATTATGACCGACACTGATTGGAGCAAGAGAAAGCCACACACAGCAACACAGGCAGCTTTTAACAGTCCTGCAGCTAAGAGACAGAAGTAAATGGCACTCTATTCCCTACATAGTGCACTATCTTTGACCAGAGCCCTATGCACGACATAGGCAATGTAGGGATAGGGAATAGGGTGCCATTTGGGATGCAGCCCCAGAGCCTACTGAATGATCTAAAGCAACAGACCAGGACTGATGGGGGATAATTAGGAGCTAAGGACCATGGGCATTACAGTCTGGTTTCAGGTGCCTTCGACTGGAGGATTATGATGAAGTGGCCACAATTTGGGTATTTTATGGTTGTGAAATAGCTTTATGGCTTTAGAAGACGACATAGAATCCAATTTTAACCAACGGGTCTCTCATTTGCATGATATTCTCATTTTCTCAATGTTTTATTTTTATTTAAAATGTTCTGCAAACAAAATGGTAATGTATTAGCAATGTATGTAGTCAGACTGAATAAATGCTAAATCTTCTATATCATGACAGCGTTAGACACACCAGATTTTATTGAATGTCCTTTATTTTAAATGAGACTAAAGTATAATCCATGGAATAGACTCAGAGACAGATGTCTGTACATTTAGGAAGTGTGATGCATAGATGTGCTTTAATACCTATGATAAACAATATTCATGTTCATGGATAACCCCTAATCACCACCCATTGGAAACCTGTAATCATGTTATTTTTGTTTTGTAATTATTTTAAAACCCCCACATTGACAAGTTTGCGTTGATGATATGATAAAATATAAATAGATACAATATTTTGTGAAGGTAATAGAAAAATGAAACCTTTTATCACCATATCTACAGCTTCACACTATAATACATTAAATAAACAGATATTGACATAAAATGATCAATACATAACTATCTACTATCAAATGTAAATATTCTTATAAACAAGTCGATAAAATGCGCTGCATGGCACATTATTCAAAGTGTTCAGCTGAAATTGAATGTGACAGCAAGACGATATTGAAAGAGGCAAGAAAACAAAGTATATATGAAAAATGAGAAACTGATAGCTTCTAAATATGTAATAAATAAATAAATAGATGAGTATTAAAGTGATAGTGCGTGATTTTGGCAATGAAGGAAGTTTGAGGTAGTTTTACGAGCCATTGCTAACTAATGTTAGCGCAGTGACTGGAAACGGCTCGCAAAACTACCTCCAACTTCCTTTAAACTGCACGCAGAGACAGAAAAATGGACTCCACGAGTTCACCTGACTCTGGGTAAGCAGAAAGAAGGCTTCATTGCCAAAATCTGGCACTATCCCTTTAACGGCTACCAGTGGCCTGTTGTTTTATTACCTGACATTGTCATGCCATAGTGGTTTTCATCGGTTGTCCGTGTTATGAAAAAAAGATCTCCCAAATGTGCACTAACCTGAAGCAAAGTACAAGGTGTCCCTATACTAGACATACTAAATCAGTACACAAAACATGCTACTTCTTTTGAACAGGAGGAGGAGGCCAAAAGGGACAAAAGTAGTGCACTATACAGGGTATAGGGTGCCATTTGGAACGCAGACAGGACTATACACTACTGGTTACTGTACTGTATTCTAAAACATTCCTAATAGCACCAGGGTTTGTTTTCTCTGATGGGTAGAGGGCAGAACCTTCTCATATATACACTCCCCTGTCCAAGTAGCCCACTAATAAACTATGGGTACCCTGTCCAACCAGCCCACTAATAAACTATGGGTACCCTGTCCAACCAGCCCACTAATAAACTATGGGTCCCCTGTCCAACCAGCCCACTAATAAACTATGGGTCCCCTGTCCAACCAGCCCACTAATAAACTATGGATCCCCTGTCCAACCAGCCCACTAATAAACTATGGGTCCCCTGTCCAACCAGCCCACTAATAAACTATGGGTCCCCTGTCCAACCAGCCCACTAATAAACTATAGGTCCCCTGTCCAACCAGCCCACTAATAAACTATGGGTCCCCTGTCCAACCAGCCCACTAATAAACTATGGGTCCCCTGTCCAACCAGCCCACTAATAAACTATGGGTCCCCTGTCCAACCAGCCCACTAATAAACTATGGGTCCCCTGTCCAACCAGCCCACTAATAAACTATGGGTCATCATATCAAACCTTTTCTTTGCTGTTTCCACATTTCATTAGACTTCACCTAATGGCTGACTTACATTATATCCACCAATTACGCTGAGGCACAGTCCCTGGTGCAGGCAGTTGACACTGAGCAGACTGCAGTAGTCTATTATCTCTTCACAGCTCTTCCCGGAAAACCCTGGCAGGCACCTGCAGAGGAGAGGAGGAGAGCCACTGGCTGTCAGAGGTATCAATATCAATAACACCTGGTATGATATGCAGACCAGACCACTGATAATAAGGAGAGAGGTGGAGATGCAGACAAGATAATCATGGTGTGGTAGAGCTGAAAAACAAAGTCACACACTCATCTCTCCTTGCTGTGAATTTATTTGACCAACATTTCTGCCAAAGAGCCTTTATCAGGGTAGGATATAGCATAACATGTGTAAGCTATAACATCCTTTATCAGGGTAGGCTATAGCATAACATCCTTTATCAGGGTAGGCTATAGCATAACATGTGTAAGCATACCCATAAGTTGATGCAGCCACCACCATTCTTGAAAATATTAAGTGGTACTCAGTGATGTGTTGTGTTGGATTTGTCCCAAACGTAACGCTTTGTATTTAGAACAAAAAGTGAATTTCTTTGCCACATTTTTTGCAGTATTACATGTTTCGGGAATATTTGTATTCTGTAGAGGCTTCCTTCTTTTCACTCTGTCATTTAGGTTAGTATTGTGGAGTAACTACAATGTTGTTGATCCATCCTCAGTTATGTCCTATCACACCCATTAAACTCTGTAACTGTTTTAAAATCACCATTGGCCTCATGGTGAAATCCCTCAGCGGTTTCCTTCCTCTCCGGCAACTGATTAAGGAAAGGTGTTATCTTTGTTGTGACTGGGTGTATTGATACACCATCCAAAGTGTAACATTAATAACTGCACCATACTCAAAGAGATATTCAATGTCCCATGCAACTTATTATGTGACTTGTTAATCATATTTCTACCCCTGAACTTATTTAGGCTTGCCATAACAAAAGGGTTGAATACTTACTTTTAATTAATTTGTAAACATTTCTAAAAACATAATTCCACTTTGACATTATGGGGTATTGTGTGTAGGCCAGTGACAATCATTTTCTCTACACTATCCTCTACCCAACAGACAGACATGTCCCCTTCTCTACACTATCCTCTACCCAACAGACAGACATGTCCCCTTCTCTACACTATCCTCTATCCAACAGACAGACATGTCCCCTTCTCTACACTATCCTCTAACAGACAGACATGTCCCCTTCTCTACACTATCCTCTACCCAACAGACAGACATGTCCCCTTCTCTACACTATCCTCTACCCAACAGACAGACATGTCCCCTTCTCTACACTATCCTCTACCCAACAGACAGACATGTCCCCTTCTCTACACTATCCTCTACCCAACAGACAGACATGTCCCCTTCTCTACACTATCCTCTACCCAACAGACAGACATGTCCCCTTCTCTACACTATCCTCTACCCAACAGACAGACATGTCCCCTTCTCTACACTATCCTCTACCCAACAGACAGACATGTCCCCTTCTCTACACTATCCTCTACCCAACAGACAGACATGTCCCCTTCTCTACACTATCCTCTACCCAACAGACAGACATGTCCCCTTCTCTACACTATCCTCTACCCAACAGACAGACATGTCCCCTTCTCTACACTATCCTCTACCCAACAGACAGACATGTCCCCTTCTCTACACTATCCTCTACCCAACAGACAGACATGTCCCCTTCTCTACACTATCCTCTATCCAACAGACAGACATGTCCCCTTCTCTACACTATCCTCTACCCAACAGACAGACATGTCCCCTTCTCTACACTATCCTCTACCCAACAGACAGACATGTCCCCTTCTCTACACTATCCTCTACCCAACAGACAGACATGTCCCCTTCTCTACACTATCCTCTACCCAACAGACAGACATGTCCCCTTCTCTACACTATCCTCTACCCAACAGACAGACATGTCCCCTTCTCTACACTATCCTCTACCCAACAGACAGACATGTCCCCTTCTCTACACTATCCTCTACCCAGCAGACAGACATGTCCCCTTCTCTACACTATCCTCTACCCAACAGACAGACATGTCCCCTTCTCTACACTATCCTCTACCCAACAGACAGACATGTCCCCTTCTCTACACTATCCTCTAACCAACAGACAGACATGTCCCCTTCACAAATAATAATAATAATAAATGTTGAATTAAATGTTGAAATGTGTTCCGATTTAACTTTTCCTCCTCTTTTTCTATCTATTTTTTCCAACTGCTACTGACTCAGAGAAGAGAAGACGTGAATGTATTGACTGGGCTGAACTTTACTGAGAAATACTGCCTGAGACAGCTGAAGCAATAGCTCTAGAACAGGGTCTGAAAATCACCCATCCTAAATGGTGAGTACCTATAAAATATTATGCGTTGCCGTCACTCTTGTCATGATCACCAGAGAGCAGTTCAAAAGACCTTCTTTGTAGTAATGTAAATAACCAACTAATATCAACACACAGATCTGAGGTAGTGATGGGGGGGTGGGGGGGGGGGGGGGGGGGGGGGGAATTGATACAGTTACATATCGTGTTCTTATTTTTGGACAATATTATATCGATATTTCACTCCAAGTATAGTGCTAGTTGGCTGTACCTGTGCCCAAAATCGGGTATTTTTCAACCTATAGCTTGTTCTCCGTCTTACTGTTAAAAGGTGCAATATGCAGAAATCGCTGCCCCATTTCCTGGTTGCAAAAATTTGAATAGTTCGCCCCAATTTCAGTTTATGTGACAAAACAAGCAGTCATTGTGTAGAAAATCATTATACCATCTAAACCGCTGTGAAATATATTTTCCATAACCAAAAATCATGTATTTTCAGCTGTTTGAAGCTGGTGTACAAAACCGAAAATAAAAGACGCAAAAACAAAACATAAGAACGAGAAGCATAGAAATAGTGCACATAGAACAGATCTGCCGCTTCTTAGACTTGCTTTCAATGAGAATGACAGATCTATAACACACATATCTATGTGAATTTGGTCAGGTCATCCAAAAAGTGACATACAGCAGCTTTGAATAGTGAGCCAACATGTTTTCAGCACTTTTATTTTCATGACTGATCAAAACGATTCTCCATGCTCTCTCTTCTACCTCTGCAGCAGAACTATGGTGAGCAATATGTTTGGAACATTAAATCGCAATATCAAATTTGAATCGCAATACATATAGAATTGTGAGAGTCGTGAGAATTGCAATACATATCGTATCAGCTAAGTATTATGATAATATCGTGTCGTGATGTCCCTGGCAATTCCCAGCCCTAATCTGAAGTATATAAAGGAAAATAATTAGCTATTATGAAAGATGCTTCCTGTCCTGAGTTTATTAGAAGAACATTATAGCAGACGCTTTTATCTACGACATTGACAGTAACACATTACATTTACATTTTAGTCACTTAGCAGACGCTCTCATCCAGAACGATTTACGGGAGCAATTAGGGTTAGGTGACTTGCTCAAGGGCACATCAGCAGATTTGTCTCCTAGTCAACTCGGGAATTCGAACCGGCAACTTTTCGGTTACCGACCCAACGCTCTTAACCGCTAGGCTACCAGCCGCCCCGTTGCCAGCACCATGCTCTAACCCACAACCCTGGTGTTGCTACTTAAGCACCATGCTCCAACCCTGGTGTTGCTAGTTAGGCACCATGCTCCAACCCTGGTGTTGCTAGTTAGGCACCATGCTCTAACCCTGGTGTTGCTAGTTAGGCCCCATCCCCTAACCCTGGTGTTGCTAGTTAAGCACCATGCTCTAACCCTGGTGTTGCTAGTTAAGATCCATGCTCTAACCCTGGTGTTGCTAGTTAAGCACCATGCTCTAACCCTGGTGTTGCTAGCTAGGCCCCATGCTCTAACCCTGGTGTTGCTAGCTAGGCCCCATGCTCTAACCCTGGTGTTGCTAGTTAAGCACCATGCTCTAACCCTGGTGTTGCTAGTTAAGCACCATGCTCTAACCCTGGTGTTGCTAGTTAAGCACCATGCTCTAACCCTGGTGTTGCTATCTAAGCACCATGCTCTAACCCTGGTGTTGCTAGCTAGGCCCCATGCTCTAACCCTGGTGTTGCTAGTTAAGCACCATGCTCTAACCCTGGTGTTGCTAGTTAAGCCCCATGCTCTAACCCTGGTGTTGCTAGTTAAGCACCATGCTCTAACCCTGGTGTTGCTATCTAAGCACCATGCTCTAACCCTGGTGTTGCTAGTTAAGCACCATGCTCTAACCCTGGTGTTGCTAGTTAAGCACCATGCTCTAACCCTGGTGTTGCTATCTAAGCACCATGCTCTAACCCTGGTGTTGCTAGCTAGGCCCCATGCTCTAACCCTGGTGTTGCTAGTTAAGCACCATGCTCTAACCCTGGTGTTGCTAGTTAAGCACCATGCTCTAACCCTGGTGTTGCTAGTTAAGCCCCATGCTCTAACCCTGGTGTTGCTAATTAAGCACCATGCTCTAACCCTGGTGTTACTAGTTAAGCACCATGCTCTAACCCTGGTGTTGCTAATTAAGCACCATGCTCTAACCCTGGTGTTGCTAGTTAAGCACCATGCTCTAACCCTGGTGTTGCTAGTTAAGCACCATGCTCTAACCCTGGTGTTGCTAGCTAGGGCCCCATGCTCTAACCCTGGTGTTGCTAGCTAGGCCCCATGCTCTAACCCTGGTGTTGCTAGCTAGGCCCCATGCTCTAACCCTGGTGTTGCTAGTTAAGCACCATGCTCTAACCCTGGTGTTGCTAGTTAAGCACCATGCTCTAACCCTGGTGTTGCTAATTAAGACCATGCTAGCTAGGCCCGATGCTCTAACTAACACACTGGGCCATCAGAACCGCGTAGGTCACTGGATCATCTACATCCTGAATATACTACCATGTGTCTCACCTGCATCCTGAATATACTGCCATGTGTCTCATCTACATCCTGAATATACTACCATGTGTCTCACCTGCATCCTGAATATACTACCATGTGTCTCACCTACATCCTGCATATACTGCCATGTGTCTCACCTGCATCCTGAATATACTGCCATGTCTCACCTACATCCTGAATATACTGCCATGTGTCTCACCTACATCCTGAATATACTGCCATGTGTCTCACCTACATCCTGAATATACTGCCATGTGTCTCACCTACATCCTGAATATACTGCCATGTGTCTCACCTACATCCTGAATATACTGCCATGTGTCTCACCTACATCCTGAATATACTGCCATGTGTCTCACCTGCATCCTGAATATACTGCCATGTCTCACCTACATCCTGAATATACTGCCATGTGTCTCACCTACATCCTGAATATACTGCCATGTGTCTCACCTACATCCTGAATATACTGCCATGTGACTCACCTACATCCTGAATATACTGCCATGTGTCTCACCTACATCCTGAATATACTGCCATGTGTCTCACCTACATCCTGAATATACTGCCATGTGTCTCACCTACATCCTGAATATACTGCCATGTGTCTCACCTGCATCCTGAATATACTGCCATGTGTCTCACCTACATCCTGAATATACTGCCATGTGTCTCACCTACATCCTGCATTTACTGCCATGTGTCTCACCTACATCCTGAATATACTGCCATGTGTCTCACCTACATTCTGAATATACTGCCATGTGTCTCACCTACATCCTGAATATATTGCCATGTGTCTCACCTACATCCTGAATATACTGCCATGTGTCTCACCTACATCCTGAATATACTGCCATGTGTCTCACCTACATCCTGAATATACTGCCATGTGTCTCACCTACATCCTGAATATACTGCCATGTGTCTCACCTGCATATACTGCCATGTGTCTCACCTGCATCCTGAATATACTGCCATGTGTCTCACCTACATTCTGAATATACTGCCATGTGTCTCACCTATATCCTGAATATACTGCCATGTGTCTCACCTACATCCTGAATATACTGCCATGTGTCTCACCTACATCCTGAATATACTGCCATGTGTCTCACCTACATCCTGAATATACTGCCATGTCTCACCTACATCCTGAATATACTGCCATGTGTCTCACCTGCATCCTGAATATACTGCCATGTGTCTCACCTGCAGATGTAGTCCTCTCCCTGGACTAAACAGCTGCCGTTGTTGTGGCAGGGTGAAGGGCTGCACGGGCCGCGCTGCCTCCTGCACTGTGGGCCTGTGGTTCCATCTACACACTGCCAGACGGAGGCTACACACTCAGGAGAGGTCTGCACACACACACACACACACTTAGGCATGCACACACACATTTAAAACAAACACACACGCTTGCACGCACACGCACACACAGGGTGAAAACAAACCAGGCCTCAAGTCAGCTTGAGAAAACACACATAGATTAGAGATAAAGACAGTGTTAGCGGAGACAGATCACTTTCCCTAGCAGAACAAGACAGTGTTAATGGAGACATATCACTCTCCCTAGCAGAACAAGACATTATTAATAGAGCCAGATCAATCTCCTTAGCAGAACAAGACAGTGTTAATGGAGCCAGATCCATCTCCCTAGCAGAACAAGACAGTGTTAGTGGAGACAGATCACTCTCCCTACCAGAACAAGACAGTGTTAGTGGAGACAGAACAAGACAGTGTTAATGGAGCCAGTCACGCTCCTTAGCAGAACAAGACAGTGTTAATGGAGACAGATCCCTCTCCCTAGCAGAACAAGACAGTGTTAGTGGAGACAGATCCCTCTCCCTAGCAGAACAAGACAGTGTTAGTGGAGACAGATCCCTCTCCCTAGCAGTACAAGACAGTGTTAGTGGAGACAGACCCCACTCCCTAGCAGAACAAGACAGTGTTAGTGGAGACAGATCCCTCTCCCTAGCAGAACAAGACAGTGTTAGTGGAGACAGATCCCTCTCCCTAGCAGAACAAGACAGTGTTAGTGGATCCAGATCCCTCTCCCTAGCAGAACAAGACAGTGTTAATGGAGACAGATCCCTCTCCCTAGCAGAGTAAGACAGTGTTAGTGGAGCCAGATCCCTCTCCCTAGCAGAACAAGACAGTGTTAGTGGAGACAGATCCCTCTCCCTAGCAGAACAAGACAGTGTTAATGGAGCCAGATCCCTCTCCCTAGCAGAACAAGACAGTGTTAGTGGAGACAGATCCCTCTCCCTAGCAGAACAAGACAGTGTTAGTGGAGCCAGATCCCTCTCCCTAGCAGAACAAGACAGTGTTAGTGGAGACATATCCCTCTCCCTAGCAGAACAAGACAGTGTTAATGGAGACAGATCCCTCTCCCTAGCAGAACAAGACAGTGTTAGTGGAGACAGATCCCTCTCCCTAGCAGAACAAGACAGTGTTAGTGGATCCAGATCCCTCTCCCTAGCAGAACAAGACAGTGTTAGTGGAGACAGATACCTCTCCCTAGCAGAACAAGACAGTGTTAGTGGAGACAGATCCCGCTCCCTAGCAGAACAAGACAGTGTTAGTGGAGACAGATCCCTCTCCCTAGCAGAACAAGACAGTGGTAGTGGAGACAGATCCCTCTCCCTAGCAGAACAAGACAGTGTTAGTGGAGACAGATCCCTCTCCCTAGCAGAACAAGACAGTGTTAGTGGAGACAGATCCCTCTCCCTAGCAGAACAAGACAGTGTTAATGGAGACAGATCCCTCTCCCTAGCAGAACAAGACAGTGTTAGTGGAGACAGATCCCTCTCCCTAGCAGAACAAGACAGTGTTAGTGGATCCAGATCCCTCTCCCTAGCAGAACAAGACAGTGTTAGTGGAGACAGATCCCTCTCCCTAGCAGAACAAGACAGTGTTAGTGGAGACAGATCCCGCTCCCTAGCAGAACAAGACAGTGTTAGTGGAGACAGATCCCTCTCCCTAGCAGAACAAGACAGTGTTAGTGGAGACAGATCCCTCTCCCTAGCAGAACAAGACAGTGTTAGTGGAGACAGATCCCTCTCCCTAGCAGAACAAGACAGTGAGTAAAGAACTGTAACAGCACAACGTTAGGGAGTGAAGCAGGACAGCTACAGTGACACAGAGAGAAGGAGAAATAAGGTGAAAGCTGTACTTTCTGATGATTACTAACTATGCATTTCATTTGTTACATGTAATTTAGTTTTGTATTTTGTTAACACGTACGTAAAGAAAGTGTCTTATAAGTCCATTGAGCACCAATTGGTGTACGACACTTAAATCAAATAAATCAATCCATCATAGAGATACTAAGAATAGATGGAGACAGCTAGGTCATTAGCTCGACTAGCGTACTACAGCTCTCATCACATCTCATCAGGAATGATCTTGACAATAATAATATATCTGACTCAGAGTCACGAAGATGCTTAATCAGAGAAGATACTAATATTAACAGTTGCTTCGAGTCGCCAAGGCTCTCAGGTTGAAAGATGAGTTCATTTTCATTCAGATGAAGTCCCTTACAGAGATGAGACTGAGACAAAATCAATGTCAAACATATCAGGTTGATATATGGAGTGCTGCTATGCTATCAACACTGGGCTCCCATTACTGTGAATGTGTCATGAAGGTTGTCATGCGTAATCCTGCAACACTCATTAAGGTGTTATGACTGTTTAATAATGCCTTATGGAATATTCTCAAGTGGGTTGAAAAACCCATTATAATCAGGTATTGTAAAATCTGTGGCAAATTCCATAATGAAGTCACAAGTGAAGGTCACAAAAAGACAATTAGCCCATTTTAATATACTTTTCTCTCACGCGTCGCCTCTTGCATAATAGAGAAACTATTGGCACTCAGCAATTGATGATTAAAACCCCTGTCCTGTATCACTG
Source organism: Coregonus lavaretus (assembly GCF_964263955.1). NCBI lineage: Eukaryota > Metazoa > Chordata > Actinopteri > Salmoniformes > Salmonidae > Coregonus > Coregonus lavaretus. Next base: position 163,221 of record NW_028165023.1, read on the forward strand.
TAACATTTCATAGAGAAAAGGCCTGAAATTGAAAACGGACTGCGGCCAACAGACGCCTCCAACTAGAATAAAAGATCCCCTTTCGTAAATGCAATTTCAATCTGCCACTTAAAATATGCAATAGTTAATTCCAGTCTAATCAAAATGCCCACCAAAAATAACCAGCGCCACCACCACCACGCTCTCCTTCCCTGAGCCGTGCTAACCCCCATTGAAGGCAGAAATATTAGTTGTTGTTCCAACCTTCAAAATTACACTCCATCTGCTTCAAAGACTAAGATATTAATTTGCATGTGACATTTCCTATTAATCAGGCCCTCAGAGGAGGAGGAGGAGGGCTGAAGAGAATGAAGAAGGAGGAATGGGACGCGTCCAAAATGACACCTTATTCCCTATATACGGCAATACTCTCCACTAGGCCTCTAGTAGTGCACTATTTAGAGTGATATTTGGGACGTAGAAATAGAGTTCTCACATGTTTCCCCAAGGAGCACGCCTTTTCCCGCTGACATTCGTATGAAAGGCAATTGATGTTAACGGGGGTGTCACAGCGGAGGCCCGTGAATCCCTCCAGACAAGCACAAGCATATCCAGCGGCGCTCTCGGACCTCTCCTCACACTCTCCGCTGTTCCTACATGGGTTGGGATCACAAGATGTCCCACAAGGTGGACCTAGGGATGAAAATGAAAAGTTGGTTATTGGTTAGGACTCCCAGATGCTTTGAACTTCAATGAATATTTGACACGGACTGGATGTCAGAGATAGAGCAGAAGTGTCTGTCTAACAACTCATGATAACTCAGGACACCTGAAAACAATCAGAGAGGTCTCCATAGATGATCTGGATAGTCTTTGTTACAGCCATACAAACATCACGGATACTGTTCCTTCAAGTCAGTCCGATTGTGAGCATGGCTCTAAATAGATCAAAGAATTGTGATAATTTGTTGAGGAAAAACTGGATCTGTTCCTCACTTCAACAACTCTGATTTCAACATTTCATCCCTGCCACAGCAACATACAGTTCAGACCATATACATAGAATGAATTATATTTCTATGGTTTAAACCACAGAGGGGGGAAATCCAGCAAAACACCAGGAGGAAGTGAACAGTACCTCAGTACCTGGTCATGGAAGTGAACAGTAGCTCAGTACCTGGTCATGGAAGTGCAGCAGGGATGTGAACAGTAGCTCAGTACCTGGTCATGGAAGTGAACAGTACCTCAGTACCTGGTCATGGAAGTGAACAGTACCTCAGTACCTGGTCATGGAAGTGAACAGTACCTCAGTACCTGGTCATGGAAGTGAACAGTACCTCAGTACCTGGTCATGGAAGTGAACAGTAGCTCAGTACCTGGTCATGGAAGTGAACAGTAGCTCAGTACCTGGTCATGGAAGTGAACAGTACCTCAGTACCTGGTCATGGAAGTGAACAGTACCTCAGTACCTGGTCATGGAAGTGAACAGTACCTCAGTACCTGGTCATGGAAGTGAACAGTACCTCAGTACCTGGTCATGGAAGTGAACAGTACCTCAGTACCTGGTCATGGAAGTGAACAGTACCTCAGTACCTGGTCATGGAAGTGCAGCAGGGATGTGAACAGTACCTCAGTACCATATTTACAATGACGGCCTACACCGGCCAAACCCGGACGACGCTGGGCCAATTGTGCGCCGCCCTATGGGACTCCCTATCACGGCCGGTTGTGATACAGCCTGAAATCGAACCAGGGGGTCTGTATAGACGCCTCAAGCACTGAGATGCAATGCCTTAGACCGCTGCGCCACTCGAGAGCCTTCCTTTACTCAGTGTTTCATTGTATTTGCTGATGGTGTTTTCAAACACATGAGCAATCCTGAAAAATCCCATGTCCATTAACTAAGATTGGTAACATTATATAATGGTTATAATGCATTACAAGGCGGTTATAATGAAGCAATAAGGCAAGAGGTTTGGTATATGGCCAATCTACCACGGCTAAGAGCTGTTCTTAAGCGCGACGCAACGTGGAGTCCCTGGATACAGCCCTTAGCCGTGGTATATCGGCCATATACCACAAACCCCCCAGGTGCCTTGTTGCTATTATAAAAAGTCATTTTGCTTCATACCCATGGCATATTGTCTGATATACCACAGATTTCAGCCAATCAGCATTCAGGGCTCTAACTACCCAGTTTATAATGCGTTATATGACCTGGTTCATGGCTACATCTGCCACTTCAGGGCAGGTAAGTCACTGGACATCAACTAAGATGGGAGGTGAATCTCAATAGTAGGAAGGTGTTCCTAATGTTATATGAAATACTAATCCAAGGGTTTTTCTTTATTTGTACTATTTTCTACATTGTAGAATAATAGTGAAGACATCAAAACTATGAAATAACACATATGGAATCATGTAGTAACCCAAAAAGTGTTAAGCAAATCAAACTATACTTCTTCAAAGTAGCCACCCTTTGCCTTGATGACAGGTTTGCACACTCATGGCATTCTCTCAACCAGCTTCATGAGGTAGTGACCTAGAATGCATTTCAATTAAACAGGTGTGCCTTGTTAAAAGTTATTTTGTGGAATTTCTTTCCTTCTGAATGCGTTTGAGCCAATCAGTTGTGTTGTGACAAGGTAGGGGGAGTATACAGAAGATAGCCCTATTTGGTCCATATTATGGCAAGAACAGCTCAAATAAGCAAACAGAAACGACAGTCCATCATTACTTTAAGAAATGAAGGTCAGTCAATCTGGAACATTTCAAGAACTTTGGCATTTTCTTAAAGCGCAGTCGCAAAAACCATCAAGAACTATGATGGAACTGGCTCTCATGAGGACCGCCACTTCATGAGGTAGGAAGACCCAGAGTTACCTCTGCTGCAGAGGATAAGTTCATTAGAGTTAACTGCACCTCAGATTGCAGCCCAAATAAATGCATCACAGAGTTCAAGTAACAGACACATCTCTACATCAACTGTTCAGAGGAGACCGTGAATCAGCCCTTCATGGTCGAATTGCTACAAAGAAACCACTACTAAAGGACACCAATAAGAAGAAGAGACTTGCTTGGGCCAAGAAACACGAGCAATGGACATTAGACCGGTGGAAATCTGTCTTTTTTTGGTTCCAACCGCCGTGTCTTTGTGAGATGCAGAGTAGGTGAACGGATGATCTCTGCATGTGTGGTTCCCACTGTGAAGCATGGAGGAGGAGGTTTGATGGTGTGGGGGTGCTTTGCTGGTGACACTGTCTGTGATTTATTTAGAATTCAAGGCACACTTAACCAGCATGGTTACCACAGCATTCTGCAGCGATACGCCATTCCATCTGGTTTACGCTTAGTGGGACTATCATTTGTTTTTCAACAGGACAATCACCCAAAACACACCTCCAGGCTGTGTAAGGGCTATTTGACCAATAAAGAGCGTGATGGAGTGCTGCATCAGATGACCTGGCCTCTATAATCACCTGACCTCAACCCAATTGAGATGGTTTGGGATGAGTTGGACCACAGAGTGAAGGAAAAGCAGCCAACAAGTGCTCAGCATATGTGGGAACTCCTTCAAGACTGTTGGAAAAGCATTCCAGGTGTAGCTGGTTGAGAGAATGCCAAGAGTGTGCAAACCTGTCATCAAGGCAAAGGGTGGCTACTTTGAAGAATCTCAAATATAAAATATATTTTGATTTGTTTAACACTGTTTTGGTTACTACATGATTCCATATGTGTTATTTCAAAGTTTTGATGTCTTCACTACTATTCTACAATATACATACAAACCCTTGGATGAGTAGGTATGTCCAAACTTTTGACTGGTACTGTATGTGTTAGTCTTCATGTGAATACTAGGCTCCTGGGCTCACCTTGACTCTAATTAATAATCAACTGCTTTTCCTGGACTCACTTTTTCCTTGAGCAAAATCTTCCTACACTACACTGTGGCTTTGTCCCAAATGGCACCCTATTCCCTACATAGTGCACTACTTTGACCATGGCCCTATGTGACACTTTATAGGGAATAGGGTGCCATTTGGGACGCAGCCTCCCTATCCTGTATCACCCCTCTCATCCGCTTCTTCCGTCTATTTTGGAACACACAGTGGATCTGAACTCCAGTTACCACAACACAAGAGAAGAACCAGGAAGTTGTCTGTTCATCTCAGTATAAAAGACAAAGAGAAGGGATTTTCAAGCATGCAACCAAACCACTAAACCTCACGCAACACCTCTTATGTTTACTCCTAATAAAACGGGGCTATATTTGTTCTGTCAAATTGGCCCTCTTAATGATGCAACTTTCTCTGGCACAAAAAGTCACAGAAGAGGAAACAAACTGGTTGGTCTCCTTTTCTTTCCTGAAATGTTTTCCAGTTTTTCTCCTTTTCAATGTTGTTGTTGTTGTTGTTGTTCTGTTGTTGTTGTTCTGTTTAAGTAAATCACAGTATTCTCCAAGTACCTGTCCCATTGATGTCATCCTATTGTATGATCCGCATAACAACATGAATAAGACATAGAAATGAAAATATATATCCCCTCAAGGCATAAATTAATTAAACCTCTTATTGTCATAAGGATTCTGTAAAACACTGTTTGTCCATTGTACAGCTCTTGATATCTCTGTTGATGTTTCCTGTCATGAGACCGACGATATGATCAATTTGATAGGGATCACACTGTTTCTATGACTTTCTGTAGTCCACATACCATCATCTTTTTAACTGGAAGAGGAAGAGGAAGTACGATTGCTCAAACTGTCAAAATGTCTAGAGTAAGAAATAAGAAAGGTCCAGAATTGACTGGAACAACAAGAATCTGCCTAGTAGGAGGGGTGTCATTTCAACATGGTCTCGTTTCAGTTCAAAATGGTGACATTTAATTATTGTGACCTACTTGTTGTGTGTATGTACTGACATGTATGTGTCACTGATAAATGCACACACACACACTACATGTTCATGTTTTTAAATGTATGTTAGTTGTAAAGTATTTTGTCTGTAATGTCTTTTTCATTATGTGTCGGACCCCAGTAAGACTAGCTGTCCCCATTGGCGTCGGCTAATGGGGATCCTAATGAATAAAAACATACAGTGGGGAGAACAAGTATTTGATACACTGCCGATTTTGCAGGTTTTCCTACTTACAAAGCATGTAGAGGTTTGTAATTTTTGTCCTATGTACACTTCAACTGTGAGAGACGAAATCTAAAACAAAAATCCAGAAAATCACATTGTATGATTTTTAAGTAATTCATTGCCATGTTATTGCATGACATAAGTATTTGATCACCTACCAACCAGTAAGAATTCCGGCTCTCACAGACCTGTTCGTTTTTCTTTAAGAAGCCCTCCTGTTCTCCACTCATTACCTGTATTAACTGCACCTGTTTGAACTCGTTACCTGTATAAAAGACACCTGTCCACACACTCAATCAAACAGACTCCAACCTCTCCACAATGACCAAGACCAGAGAGCTGTGTAAGGACATCAGGGATACAATTGTGGACCTGCACAAGGCTGGGATGGGCTACAAGCCAATAGGCAAGCAGCTTGGTGAGAAGGCAACAACTGTTGGCGCAATTATTAGAAAATGGAAGAAGTTCAAGATGACGGTCAATCACCCTCGGTCTGATCAATCACCCACCAATGATCATGAGGAAGGTGAGGGATCAGCCCAGAACTACACGGCAGGACCTGGTCAATGACCTGAAGAGAGCTGGGACCACAGTCTCAAAGAAAACCATTAGTAACACACTACGCCGTCATGGATTAAAATCCTGCAGTGCATGCAAGGTCCCGCTGCTCAAGCCAGCGCATGTCCAGGCCCGTCTGAAGTTTGCCAATGACCATCTGGATGATCCAGAGGAGGAATGGGAGAAGGTCATGTGGTCTGATGAGACAAAAAGCTTTTTGGTCTAAACTCCACTCGCCGTGTTTGGAGGAAGAAGAAGGATGAGTACAACCACAAGAACACCATCCCAACCGTGAAGCATGGAGGTGGAAACATCATTCTTTGGGGATGCTTTTCTGCAAAGGGGACAGGATGACTGCACCGTATTGAGGGGAGGATGGATGGGGCCATGTATCGCGAGATCTTGGCCAACAACCTCCTTCCCTCAGTAAGAGCATTGAAGATGGGTCGTGGCTGGGTCTTCCAGCATGACAACGACCCAAAACACACAGCCAGGGCAACTAAGGAGTGGCTCCGTAAGAAGCATCTCAAGGTCCTGGAGTGGCCTAGCCAGTCTCCAGACCTGAACCCAATAGAACATCTTTGGAGGGAGCTGAAAGTCCGTATTGCCCAGCGACAGCCCCGAAACCTGAAGGATCTGGAGAAGGTCTGTATAGAGGAGTGGGCCAAAATCCCTGCTGCAGTGTGTGCAAACCTGGTCAAGACCTACAGGAAACGTATGATCTCTGTAATTGCAAACAAATGTTTCTGTACCAAATATTAAGTTCTGCTTTTCTGATGTATCAAATACTTATGTCATGCAATAAAATGCAAATGAATTACTTACAAATCATACAATGTGATTTTCTGCATTTTTGTTTTAGATGCTGTCTCTCACAGTTGAAGTGTACCTATGATAAAAATTACAGACCTCTACATGCTTTGTAAGTAGGAAAACCTGCGAAATCGGCAGTGTATCAAATACTTGTTCTCCCCACTGTCACCTGAGCCAACATATTACACTGAACAAAAATATAAAACGCAACAAGCAACAATTTCAAAGATTTTACTGAGTTACAGTTCATGTAAGGAAATCAGTCAATTTAAATAAATTCATCAGGTCCATAGATTAGGACATAATGATTTTATTTAAATTGACTGATTTCCTTATATGAACTGTAACTCAGTAAAATCTTTGAAATTCTTGCATGTTGCGTTTTACAGATATGCATCTGTTGGTCACAGATACAGTACATAAAAAAAAAGTAGGGGTTTGGATCAGAAAACCAGTCACTATCTGTGTGACAACCACTTGCCTCATGCAGCGCGACACATCCCCTTCGCATAGAGTTGATCAGGCTGTTGACTGTGGCCTGTGGAATGTTGTCCCACTCCTCTTCAATGGCTGTGCAAAGTTGCTGGATATTGGCAGGAACTGGAACACGCTGTCGTACACATCGATCCAGAGCAGGGGTGTGAACATTTAAACGTTTAAATGAAGTTGGGATCCTTAACATTAAAAAACCCTTTCCCACTTAAGAACGCCGTCATTGTAAATAAGTATTTGTTCTTAATTAACTTGCCTAGTTAAATAGAAGTTGAAATTAATCAAAATTAATTAAAATCACAGTTCAGTGATCACAAAACATTATTTTCTGTGTTATAGCCGACAGGCAATAAAGGCCTGGGGAAAATACAACTTTAGGCTATTTGTGAATTTGCGAGACATACAAGACAAGACAATTTGCGAGGCATGCCCCTCTCTCTCTCCCTCACACTGGCCTGCCTGCCCCTCTCTCTCTCCCTCACACTGGCCTGCCTGCCCCTCTCTCTCTCCCTCCCACTGGCCTGCCTGCCCCTCTCTCTCTTCCTCACACTGGCCTGCCTGCCCCTCTCTCTCTCCCTCACACTGGCCTGCCTGCCCCTCTCTCTCTCCCTCACACTGGCCTGCCTGCCCCTCTCTCTCTCCCTCACACTGGCCTGCCTGCCCCTCTCTCTCTCCCTCACACTGGCCTGCCTGCCCCTCTCTCTCTCCCTCCCACTGGCCTGCCTGCCCCTCTCTCTCTTCCTCACACTGGCCTGCCTGCCCCTCTCTCTCTCCCTCACACTGGCCTGCCTGCCCCTCTCTCTCTCCCTCACACTGGCCTGCCTGCTCCGTCTCTCTCTCCCTCACACTGGCCTGCCTGCCCCTCTCTCTCTCTCTCTCACACTGGCCTGCCTGCCCCTCTCTCTCTCCCTCACACTGGCCTGCCTGCCCCTCTCTCTCTCTCTCACACTGGCCTGCCTGCCCCTCTCTCTCTCCCTCACACTGGCCTGCCTGCCCCTCTCTCTCTCCCTCACACTGGCCTGCCTGCCCCTCTCTCTCTCCCTCACACTGGCCTGCCTGCTCCGTCTCTCTCTCCCTCACACTGGCCTGCCTGCCCCTCTCTCTCTCTCTCTCACACTGGCCTGCCTGCCCCTCTCTCTCTCTCTCTCACACTGGCCTGCCTGCCCCTCTCTCTCTCCCTCACACTGGCCTGCCTGCTCCGTCTCTCTCTCCCTCACACTGGCCTGCCTGCCCCTCTCTCTCTCTCTCTCACACTGGCCTGCCTGCCCCTCTCTCTCTCTCTCTCACACTGGCCTGCCTGCCCCTCTCTCTCTCTCTCTCACACTGGCCTGCCTGCCCCTCTCTCTCTCCCTCACACTGGCCTGCCTGCCCCTCTCTCTCTCTCTCTCACACTGGCCTGCCTGCCCCTCTCTCTCTCTCTCTCACACTGGCCTGCCTGCCCCTCTCTCTCTCCCTCACACTGGCCTGCCTGCCCCTCTCTCTCTCTCTCACACTGGCCTGCCTGCCCCTCTCTCTCTCCCTCACACTGGCCTGCCTGCCCCTCTCTCTCTTCCTCACACTGGCCTGCCTGCTCCGTCTCTCTCTCCCTCACACTGGCCTGCCTGCCCCTCTCTCACACTGGCCTGCCTGCCCCTCTCTCTCCTGGCCTGCCTGCCCCTCTCTCTCCTGGCCTGCCTGCTCTGTCTCTCTATCCCTCACACTGGCCTGCCTGCTCCGTCTCTCTCTCCCTCACACTGGCCTGCCTGCCCCTCTCTCTCTTCCTCACACTGGCCTGCCTGCTCCGTCTCTCTCTCCCTCACACTGGCCTGCCTGCTCCGTCTCTCTCTCCCTCACACTGGCCTGCCCGCTCCATCTCTCTCTCCCTCACACTGGCCTGCCCGCTCCATCTCTCTCTCCCTCACACTGGCCTGCCTGCCCCTCTCTCTCTCCCTCACACTGGCCTGCCTGCCCCTCTCTCTCTCCCTCACACTGGCCTGCCTGCCCCTCTCTCTCTCCCTCACACTGGCCTGCCTGCCCCTCTCTCTCTCCCTCACACTGGCCTGCCTGCCCCTCTCTCTCTTCCTCACACTGGCCTGCCTGCCCCTCTCTCTCTCCCTCACACTGGCCTGCCTGCTCTGTCTCTCTCTCCCTCCCACTGGCCTGCCTGCTCCATCTCTCTCTCCCTCCCACTGGCCTGCCTGCTCCGACTCTCTCTCCCTCACACTGGCCTGCCCGCTCCATCTCTCTCTCCCTCACACTGGCCTGCCTGCCCCGTCTCTCTCTCCCTCACACTGGCCTGCCTGCCCCGTCTCTCTCTCCCTCACACTGGCCTGCCTGCCCCGTCTCTCTCTCCCTCACACTGGCCTGCCTGCTCCGTCTCTCTCTCCCTCACACTGGCCTGCCTGCTCCGTCTCTCTCTCCCTCACACTGGCCTGCCTGCTCCGTCTCTCTCTCCCTCACACTGGCCTGTCTTCGGTCTGTTGCCTGTATAATATTCTACCCTATTCATGGCACCAATGTCTTCGAGCCAGTCTTGCGAGCAGAGGGTAGTCTACTCTTCATTTTAGCCTCATATGGAATTACAGCAGGCTACTGGTAGCTTGTATCTATTATGCTTTTCAGACATAATGGAATGTGCCCCTTTGAAAGCGCCTTGGCTACTGCATGTTTGTCCGTCTGTCTGTTAGGGTAGACATTTAGCAGAAAGAAAGCACATCTAGCTACCCTACCCTAAAAACAGCATAAACAACGCCACAGCAGCTCATCAACCAGCCACCTTTATTGTTGTCACGGAAACAACACTGAACATGTAAAAACCTGATGCAGCACTTTTTTTAATTGTCTGAAAAGTTATTGTCGCTATGGACATGTTACTGTAGCTCCGTTCTATGTCTGTAAAGGGTTGCAGTAGATATAACATCATTACCCAGCCCTAGCGGTCATACATACGTAATATGACCATTATTCTGCATTGTAAACTGACACGGAAAACCGATAAAAAGAAAAACGGCAGTTTAAACATTAAGCAACATTTTCCATTTGTCACATTGCTAATTCAGAGCATCCCAAACATGTGTGACATGTCTGGTGAATATGCAGGCCATGGAAGAACTGGGCCATTTTCAGCTTCCAGGAATTGTGTACAGATCCTTGCGACAATGGGCCCACCGTTTCATCAGCTGTCCTGGTGGCTGGTCTCAGACGATCCCGCAGGTGAAGAAGCCAGATGTGGAGGTCATGGGCTGGCATGGTTACACGTGGTCTGTGGTTGTGAGGCCGATTGGACTTACTGCCAAATTCTCTAAAACAACGTTGGACATGTATTATCGTATAGAAATCAACATTCAATTCTCTGGCAACAGCTCGTGGACATTCCTGCAGTTAGCATGCCAATTGCTCGCTCCCTCAAAACTTGAGATATCTGTGGCATTGTGTTGTGTGAAAAAACGGCACATTTTAGATTGACGTTTTATTGACCTGTGCAATTATCATGCTGTTTAATCAGCTTCTTGATATGCCACACCTGTCAGGTGGATGGATTATCTTGGCAATGGAGAAATGCTCACTAACAGGGATGTAAACAAATTTGTGCACAACATTTTAGAGAAATAAGCTTTTTGTGTGTATGTAAGATTTCTGGGATTTTTTATTTCAGCTCATGAAACATGGGACCAACACTTTACATGTTGCGTTTATATTTTAGTTCAGCGTAGGGTGACATATTACTTATACTAAGTGTCACTATAATGATGTGTTAGCCATGTTTCACCCTTATGAAGAATCATAACTACATTGAATCCCTATGATTCGTTTTGATTTATCCCCCCCTCTGTAAATCATATTATAAATTATGCAAAACATCAATAAAGTTAATTGAATAAAGGAGAATAGATGGCTTTAAGGAGCTGACAACAGAAGCTCAGATCAGAGCGAGAAGTTTTGGACAAGAGCATTTTGGCTTGGAGACATACATTACATACTGTAATACACCTCTAATGTCAAATGCCGCGGTGGTGACATTGGCTTCTCCACGTGGGATAAAATTAGACTGAACACACCACTGGTTCAAGGTGAATACAATTTGATTGTATTCCCTGGCGTAGGCTTTTCATTTTTGTGTTCTTCAGCAGGCGCCCACTCATTTATCTTTCTCCGTGACTCTTCTTGTAGCATATTCTTCTATGCTAATTCCCCCGCGTATTCTAGTGCTCTTGTTCCCAGAGGCTTCCCATAGGATGGGTCCCAAATGGCACCCTATTCCATATATAGTGCATTACCTATGGGCCCTGGTCAAAAGTAGTGCACTGCATAGGGAATAGGGTGCCATTTGGGACATCAGCCATAGCCTCTGTGCAGGTATCAGTGGACATCAATCTTACTGTATGTATATACATACAGCTTCTGGGCTTGTTTAGGCTTGAACTAGCCATTGGAAATTGAGTTTGCATAGCGGGTTGCCTACCAAAGCCTGAAACATGAGTCTTTGGGAATAATGTAGTTTTACGAAAGTTCAAAATCAGTAAGGCTGGTCTGAATGGCTCGTCACTTTCACATTTATCTAGTTAGCACAATATAATTCACATGGCTTCCTATCTCACAGGCATAGCAGGTATCTATAGGATAGTGTTTATGTCGTCACCTCGTCTCCCCTGCTCCTTTACTATTAGCAAGCATGCAGAATGTCTTCCCCTATTAACTTCCGCCTATGAGCATGGCGCACTAAGGCAATTCCACCACGCTTGCTGAATAACCTACGGTTAACCACTGGTGCAATAATCACTTTCCTTTCATCCAACCAATGGGCATGAATCTAGGGCAGTTTGACAACTCAACCCTTGTCTCCTGCTTGCTGTTTTGCAGCAACAGTCTTCCAACGACCTTCCACCTCTCCACCACCACCCGTCATCAGAAGCCCATTCTCCCAGCTGGGGGGGGGGGGGGGGGGGGTTCGATGCTAGCTGCCCAGCATAGGGCAACCGGTCATCAGCGTCTGGCTCTGAGGAGCATTCCTCAGAGACGAGGCCTACCCCAAACTATTCAATAAGATTCCATATTGCATTTAAATCTCTGTTGTCATTCAGTTAAGCCTGTACTCGATTTAACTATTATTTAATGTGTCCCTTAAAGATGGTTCTATACCTATCCCAACAGATTCAATACTTGAATTTGAGGAATATTCTGGAAACAGTTTAAGGTTACTTATGGAAAATGCTGTTGGGTATTGCTGATCATCACCATGTACATTTTCACCTCAGATTTTGGGTAAGCCCTGTGAACAATGTTCCCTCCATTTTTGGGGGGCACTGAGCAAATTTCAGGTCTGCTAAGCGCAAACTTGAACGTTGTGAAATTTCAGTGCAACTTTCCAGCGCGTTGACTGTGAACACAGAGGGTGTACCCATTTTAAGTTACAGTTTTAACAGTGGCCAAGTAGGCTACTGTGGATATTTGATCATAATGTAGGCCTACCAGAGTGGCCTACCATCAAAAACAATGGAGAAAAATGCATCCCATAACATTTTAACCTTTTTAATAGCTGTTCTATCATTCAGCCTACAGTAGCAGCCAATGTGTGGTGTTCAATGTATTTTTTATTTTTTTTTCCATGGAACTTTTGTTAAAAACACATGTAGGGCTTGACATTAACCTGCTTATCCACATGTCCTTCAGACAAGGTGACTGGTAATGTTGTTGTGTTGTATGATGCAAGAAACCACTTTACAAAATAAAATGCATTATTATTCCCATAACATTACTACAGAGAATCAGACAAATTATGCTACCCTCTGCCTATTGGCTACTTAGCTTATTCAAGCCGGTCTCAAAATACAACACTGCCCCTTTAAGACAAAAAAAATTGCTCTTTACCTGACTGGCTAGAAATGTCTAAAAATGTACACGTTTGGTGCTCTTGTAGAAAGCAATCACTCCTCTATTCCTGACTACAAATTATCTATAACTGGGCTAAAAACTCACTAATTAGCAAAGGATATTAACAAAATGTGCACACGTGGCTACACGCAGCTCTCGCTTTGATCTCAAAACAAGCACATCTACTCACGACCGCTAATGCTGTAAATACAGTCCAGTTCAAAGCAAATGGCATAGCACCATATATTGCAATGGTCTGTTTGGATACTGCAGATCTGATTGGTTATGCCGCTCTGATCTGTGTAGAGAACGCAGTCATGCCTGTCGATGCAATAGAAATCTACTCCCATGTGTTCTGCCTACAACAAAATCTCTTGCATAGTTAATTTAGTTTCGGTATGTTGCATTGAAAAGTGGCTAATATCGCGTTGATTCGATCACAATTGCCACAGTAAAGAGAAATGTTGATAGTGTTAACAGAGAGAACAAGTGGTCACCAAACTTTTCTGAGTCAAGATCACTTCCTGAGTCAAAACGCAAGCCGAGATCTACCGCTCAGAATAAATATATATTTTTTAAATGGCTTTTTTTTTTTTAAGTAAGGCTTTGCAACATTAACCAATTACAAACAGTACTGTAGTAATGAGGTTTGTGCAGTAGGCTATAGGCCCAATACATTATCACTGCATATTGACTTTGCTTGAATTGCCCTGCCAATGCATTGTTGTTCAAGCCATAAAAAAATAATATATATATATATTTCAAAATAATAATGTGCTTTTTATTTTACTGGGCTGATGGTGCATCTGATGGTCAGTCTCGGCGGAGGGAGAGAGCAGCAGTCTGAGGGTCCGCCTCTCAACAGCCCTCCGCTCTCCCTTTCCTCCACTGACACTGACAAGGGACACCGTCTTCCAGCTGATGGCGAAAACTCGAGTCGCACTGCATTATTTCTGCCTCGTGCACAAATTCATGTTCTCACTCCTATGAACAGAGAAAGTTAAATCTTCCTCGATATTAAAAAAAGGACCCAAGCCGCTAATAATAACAACAACGCAAGCCTATCGATCCACTTTCCCACTCATTCATTACTGCTGCACTGCTTGTTGTAGCGCTGAGTGGAAATAGGAAGAATGCGGATTTTATGGCTTAAAAAAGTGATGAATACAAAGTGTTGACAGTGCTGAGTAAGAACTTAAAACATGAACTCACTCATAGTCATGGTTTCAAACGTTTGGAAATCTCACAGTATCAACTTTGCTGTAGCTTTCTTTTATACCTGCTACGTTATTGCAGACATGGTATTCTGAGCCATCCGACTGGCCAGTGGTAGGGCTATAGTGCACTTGATTTGCTCTCTGGGCCCGCAGGGAAGGCAGAGTTTGTACCATCAGACACATGAAATGGTTCAAAATGGCAATAGTTCAATTGTCTCAAGGCTTAAAAATCCTTCTTTAATCTGTCTCCTCCCCTTCATCTACACTGATTGAATTGCATTTAACAAGTGACATCAATAAGGGATCATAGCTTTCACCTGGTCAGTCTGTCATGGAATAATAATACATAATAATAATAATAATAATAATAATATACAATCCACAGAATACATTAAAACACTGCATTATGTAAGAGGATAATAATGAATATTGAATAATGCTAACTAACTCAATCTCTTGTAATGTAGACTATGTACAGTACAGTCTTCATTTATCTAACAGGACTCAGATACAGTTGAAGTGGGAAGTTTACATACACTTAGGTTGGAGTCATTAAAACTCATTTTTCAACAACTCCACAAATGTCTTGTTAACAAGCTATAGTTTGGGCAAGTCGGGTAGGACATCTACTTTGTGCATGACACAAGTAATTTTTCCAACAATTGTTTACAGACAGATTATTTCACTTATAATTCACTGTATCACAATTCCAGTGGGTCAGAAGTTTACATACACTAAGTTGACTGTGCCTTTAAACAGCTTGGAAAATTCCAGAAAATTATGTCATGGCTTTAGAAGCTTCTGATAGGCTAATTTACATCATTTGAGTCAATTGGAGGTGTACCTGTGGATGTATTTCAAGGCCTACCTTCAAACTCAGTGCCTCTCTGCTTGACATCATGGGAAAATCAAAAGAAATCAGCCAAGACCTCAGAAAACAAATTGTAGACCTCCACAAGTCTGGTTCATCCTTGGGAGCAATTTCCAAATGACTGAAGGTACCATGTTCATCTGTACAAACAATAGTACGCAAGTATAAACACCATGGGACCACGCAGCCGTCATACCGCTCAGGAAGAAGACGCGTTCTGTCTCCTAGAGATGAACGTACTTTGGTGCGAAAAGTGCAAATCAATCCCAGAACAACAGCAAAGGACCTTGTGAAGATGCTGGAGGAAACAGGTACAAAAGTTTCTATATCCACAGTAAAACGAGTCCTATATCGACATAACCTGAAAGGCCGCTCAGCAAGGAAGAAGCCACTGCTCCAAAACCGCCATAAAAAGCCAGACTACGGTTTGCAACTGCACATGGGGACAAAGATCGTACTTTTTGGAGAAATGTCCTCTGGTCTGATTGAACAAAAATAGAACTGTTTGGCCATAATGACCATCGTTATGTTTGGAGGAAAAAGGGGTTGAGGCTTGCAAGCCGATGAACACCATCCCAACCGTGACGCACGGGGGTGGCAGCATCATGCTGTGGGGGTGCTTTGCTGCAGGAGGGACTGGTGCACTTCACAAAATAGATGGCATCATGAGGAAGGAAAATTATGTGGATGTATTGAAACATCTCAAGACATCAGTCAGGAAGTTAAAGCTTGGTCACAAATGCGTCTTCCAAATGGACAATGACCCCAAGCATATTTCCAAAGTTGTGGCAAAATGCCTTAAGGACAACAAAGTCAAGGTATTGGAGTGGCCATCACAAAGCCCTGACCTCAATCTTATAGAAAATGTGTGGGCAGAACTGAAAAAGTGTGTGCGAGTAAGGAGGCCTACAAACCTGACTCAGTTACACCATCTCTGTCAGGAGGAATGGGCCAAAATTCACCCAACTTATTGTGGGAAAAAAGGCTACCCGAAACGTTTGACCCAAGTTAAACAATTTAAAGTCAATGCTACCAAATACTAATTGAATGTATGTAAACTTCTGACCCACTGGGAATGTGATGAAAGAAATAAAAGCTGAAATAAATCAATCATTCTCTCTACTATTATTCTGACATTTCACATTATTAAAATAAAGTGGTGATCCTAACTGACCTAAAACAGGGAATTTTTACTAGGATTAAATGTCAGGAATTGTGAAAAACAGAGTTTAAATGTATTTGGCTAAGGTATGTAAACTTCCGACTTCAAATATACACCACACACCTAACAACGAGGTCCCCAACCAAATCACTCACTCATAGTTGAATCTACCCACTAAAACAAGTGGTTAAGTGAATTGTAAAAACAAGCCGTATGATCCCAGATGGGTTAAGGCGGTAATACCTGGTGATAAATACCATAGAGGAACTCTGCAGGAGAGCCGGAGAATCAAAAGGGAAATCTCATTTGAAATGTCCCGTGAGTTTGTGCCTGATTATTCTGTGAGTATAGGCTCTGGCCTGCGAGGGCAGTCCGGCTCTGTTCTGCAGTAGGGGAGACAGGTGATTCCAGCTGATTAATGAGGGAACAGCCGTGGGCTGCATCCCAAATGGCAACCCATTCCCTACATAGTGCATTACTTTCTTACTTTGTGAATGAGATAGAGACAGTAATAAACTGTGTTCCAGGTAGATAGAGACAGTATTAGTTGGTGTTCCAGGTAGATAGAGACAGTATTAGATGGTGTTCCAGATAGATGGCATAGACAGTAATAAACTGTGTTCCAGGTAGATGAGAGAGACAGTATTAGACTGTGTTCCAGGTAGATGAGATCGAGACAGTATTAGACTGTGTTCCAGGTAGATGTGATCGAGACAGTATTAGACTGTGTTCCAGGTAGATGTGATCGAGACAGTATTAGACTGTGTTCCAAGTAGATAAGATCGAGACAGTATTAGACTGTGTTCCAGGTAGGTGAGCTCGAGACAGTATTAGACTGTGTTCCAGGTAGATGAGCTCGAGACAGTATTAGACTGTGTTCCAGGCAGATAGACAGTATTAGACTGTGTTCCAGGTAGATGAGCTCGAGACAGTATTAGACTGTGTTCCAGGCAGATAGACAGTATTAGACTGTGTTCCAGGTAGATGAGATGGAGATAGTATTAGAAGGTGTTCCAGGTATATAGAGACAGTATTAGACAGTGTTCCAGGTAGATAGAGACAATTTTAGACTGTGTTCCAGGTAGGTGAGATGGAGATAGTATTAGACTGTGTTCCAGGTAGATAAAGACAGTATTAGACTGTGTTCCAGGTAGATAAAGACAGTATTAGACTGTGTTCCAGGTAGATAGAGACAGTATTAGACTGTGTTCCAGGTAGATAGAGACAGTATTAGACTGTGTTCCAGGTAGATGAGATGGATATAGTATTAGACTGTGTTCCAGGTAGATAAAGACAGTATTAGACTGTGTTCCAGGTAGAGAGACAGTATTAGACTGTGTTCCAGGTAGATGAGATGGAGATAGTATTAGAAGGTGTTCCAGGTATATAGAGACAGTATTAGACAGTGTTCCAGGTAGATAGAGACAATATTAGACTGTGTTCCAGGTAGGTGAGATGGAGATAGTATTAGACTGTGTTCCAGGTAGATAAAGACAGTATTAGACTGTGTTCCAGGTAGATAAAGACAGTATTAGACTGTGTTCCAGGTAGATAAAGACAGTATTAGACTGTGTTCCAGGTAGATAGAGACAGTATTAGACTGTGTTCCAGGTAGATAGAGACAGTATTAGACAGTGTTCCAGGTAGATAGAGACAGTATTAGACTGTGTTCCAGGTAGATGAGATGGAGATAGTATTAGACTGTGTTCCAGGTAGATAAAGACAGTATTAGACTGTGTTCCAGGTAGATAAAGACAGTATTAGACAGTGTTCCAGGTAGATGAGATGGAGGTAGTATTAGACAGTGTTCCAGGTAGATAGAGACAGTATTAGACAGTGTTCCAGGTAGATAGAGACAGTATTAGACAGTGTTTCAGGTAGATAGAGACAGTATTAGACAGTGTTCCAGGTAGATAGAGACAGTATTAGACAGTGTTCCAGGTAGATAGAGACAGTATTAGACTGTTCCACTCTCCACACCTCTAAGTAGTGCGCTAGTATAGACATTGGTCCATCCCTTAATCAGTGGTGTTCATTCTGGTTGAATAAAGACATTTAAGCAGAATGAAGCCCATCACATGAAGAAATTAGGAACCAGGATCTCCACAGTTAGTTAGTTGAGGGGTGAGTAAGCTCCTAAAGCCTGTTAGAAGTGGTCACTACAATGTAACCAGGGAGGCAGTGTTAAAAAAAATTGGTGGGTAAACTCTGATCGTCGTTCCCTGTGGAAAAAGTAACGCTTCCTATACTTTCAATGCATTTTCACGCAAAAAGGTGGGGAAACTGTTGAGCCAAACGAGTGGGTGAACTGTGTTTCACGCTCCACTACATCACTGAATGTTCCTGAACAGTGACTCCAACGGATGTACTAGCATATTAATAATCTACACACTGTATGGGTTATTCTAAGTAGTATCAATGCATCGCTTCATTTAGGTGTACTATCTTCATTTGATCACTCTGTTGTCGCAGATAATGTTCCTGCTCAGCAGGAAATGCAAACTTGTAGTTATTCCAGGTTTAAAAAGCCTTCTAAAGTTTGCAATTTCGACTTTTAAAAAGTCCGACTTGATTTGCCCTAACGAACTATGGATCAACCCCTACAAAAATTTCCATTAATTATAATCCACATAATAATTCACATGTTCTGTTGCTGCAGGATTATTTTCCTGCTGTGAGACACTGGTCAAATGAAGACAGCACACCTGTACTAAGTGGTCTACAGGCCAGAGTCCAGTAGTAATCCAAGCCTGGGCTTGAGGAGCCCACTACGGAGTAACTTCATGACTAGAGGGAGACCATCCCCATCCCATGGCATCTGGACTACGCCATCAGATCAGTCTGACTGACTTCTAGAACACTGTAGATCTCTGCATAATGTTCCAACCATCCCATGGCATCTGGACTACGCCATCAGATCAGTCTGCCTGACTTCTAGAACACTGTAGATCTCTGCATAATGTTCCAACCATCCCATGGCATCTGGACTACGCCATCAGATCAGTCTGACTGACTTCTAGAACACTGTAGATCTCTGCATAATGTTCCAACCATCCCATGGCATCTGGACTACGCCATCAGATCAGTCTGACTGACTTCTAGAACACTGTAGATCTCTGCATAATGTTCCAACCATCCCATGGCATCTGGACTACGCCATCAGATCAGTCTGACTGACTTCTAGAACACTGTAGATCTCTGCATAATGTTCCAACCATCCCATGGCATCTGAACTACGCCATCAGATCAGTCTGACTGACTTCTAGAACACTGTAGATCTCTGCATAATGTTCCAACCATCCCATGGCATCTGGACTACGCCATCAGATCAGTCTGACTGACTTCTAGAACACTGTAGATCTCTGCATAATGTTCCAACCATCCCATGGCATCTGGACTACGCCATCAGATCAGTCTGACTGACTTCTAGAACACTGTAGATCTCTGCATAATGTTCCAACCATCCCATGGCATCTGAACTACGCCATCAGATCAGTCTGACTGACTTCTAGAACACTGTAGATCTCTGCATAATGTTCCAACCATCCCATGGCATCTGGACTACGCCATCAGATCAGTCTGACTGACTTCTAGAACACTGTAGATCTCTGCATAATGTTCCAACCATCCCATGGCATCTGGACTACGCCATCAGTTTTACTTCCATAGATCAGTCTGAAACTACAGGTTTGACTGACTTCTATAACACTGTAGATCTCTGCATAATGTTCCAACCAGGGACACAATTACTGCAGAACTCTGCAGAAATGAAAGACATCTCACTGTCTGGTGCTGTTTCTCACCGCTCTCCCCTATGACATTCAGAAGAGTTATCCACTGCTGTATTTCTCTGAGCTGTTCTTTCAACAAATCAAAACCACAGTATGTTTCTATAACTGGCTTAGTGAGGTAGCCATATAAATAAATACAATGTGTAACCTTGAGAATACAAGCAACCAAATAATCAGCCTGAAAGCCTCTGCAGCGAGGTCTGTAGCCCAGCAGAGCTCAGACTCAGAGGGAAGGTATACAAGTATGATATTTCACGAGTTTTGCCTGGACAAATTGCACCCGAAAACAAAACAATGAATCAAGTTAGAAAGCCACCTGGAGTTCGTTACAGCAGAAAGTCCATCATAAGGCCCCTGCTTTAGCTAGGTTGCGTCACAAATGGCACCCTATTCCCTATTCAGGCCACCACTTGTCAAAAGTAGTGCACTATAAAGGGACCAGGGTGCCATTTGGGACGCAGACGTAGACACCATTATCCAGGGCAAGAACTAGGAAGCGTTGGTAGGTACAACTGTTTGTAATCCATTTGTGAGAGACACCCATTAACCTAACTGTAATGTTACTGGAGAAAACGAGGCTCATTATGAGGCTCACGATCTACCTAAAGGGTGTGGTAGCAGCGGGGTGTCATGAACAAATGGCACCCTATTCCCTATGTAGTGCACTACTTTTGACCAGGGCCCATAGGGGATCCCATAGGGCTCTGGTAAAAAGCAGTGCACTATATAAGGAATAAGGTGACATTTGGGACGCATTCAGAGTGTTCTAAACAAGACTACATGTCATTGTTGCCCTTAGCAGATGCAGGCTACCCCCTGTACTGCATGTTGGTGATTCATTCTAAATCACTTTAGCAGGGATTCTAACCAATGCAGATTAATAGCAGAGCACAGACTGTTCATTTCTGTTGGTTTGAATCCAGGCCTGGGTAGAACAGAATATAACCATGGTTCCTTACCTGGGTGTCCTGTGTCACACACACATTTGAAGGAGGAAGGTGAAACTTGGTGACATGTGCCATTACGGCAAACTCGATCGCAGTTCTCTCGTCCAATCACGTCAGAGCAGTTAGCCCCTGAGGGAAAAGATAAAGCATGAATTATAAAGAATTTTTAAATGAACAAAATGGTTTAGGCAAGTATCTAGCTAGATTCTACTTTCGTATAGATTCGATCTGTAGTATTTTATTCCTATAGATTCGATCTATAGTTTTTTATTTGAATTGAAGTAACATAGGATCAACAATTATCAACACTAATTAACTGTGGAAATTAATTAATGAATTAATATTTCTTAAGTGACGTCATTGCAGCTTGAAAGTCTACATCGAAACTCTCCCTTATGGTGGCCCCATTGCACGGAGAAGTTAGTTACTGCATAATGCATTTCTACTGATAACCGTGTTCATTGCATGAATCAGATGATTTGTGATGACAAAAACATGACAAGTTGGCTCGTAAGTCTTCAGAGCCAATGTTTAAACAATGTTTGGAAGCCATCGTTTATTGACAAAGACATGGTGAGAGGAGGAATCAAATCTAAATGAAATGGTAAGAAGGAGGAGGCAAAGCGGTATAGAATCAAGCAATTAAGAATGCATTAAGGTGGTACAGAAACCCATTCCAGAAATAATTATGATGATTAAAAGAAAAATAAAGTCCTGGAAGAAAATGTTGTTCACATAAATAGCCCATGGGGGTATCTGTGGTAGCATCCCAAATAGCCCCCTTTTCCCAATGAAGTGCACTACTTTTGACCAGAGCCCTATGTGCACTATAAAGGGAAAAGGGTGCCGTTTGGGACGGACTCTGGATATTCTTGAAATAATTGCACTAAGCTAGATGAGAACTAGTAATTATGATAGATAAATAATATGGAAGTATTTGCAAGCAATAGGGTGGTAACATTATGTTCTGTCCCAAATGGCACCCTATTCCCTACATAGTGTACTACTTTTGACCAGAGCCCTATGTGCACTATAAAGGGAAAAGGGTGCCCTTTGGGACGGACTCTGGATATTCTTGAAATAATTGCACTAAGCTAGATGAGAACTAGTAATTATGATAGATAAATAATATGGAAGTATTTGCAAGCAATAGGGTGGTAACATTATGGTCTGTCCCAAATGGCACCCTATTCCCTACATAGTGCACTACTTTTGACCAGAACCCATGGGAAATAGGGTGCCATTTGGGACACAGACTTTGCCTCCAGGTAGGTAGGTGGATTCTGTCACGGCAGATTTAATTAACGAGAGCAATTTATTTTCCCATTTATAGTAATTGAAGGTACAACAATCCATTGAGCGTCGCAAATTTGGTGGAGGGTGTAAAGTAAAGTATCAAACCCTGATAAAGGCTATTTGGCCAAAACATAGGTTAAATAAATCCACTGCAAGAAGTGTGTAAGTTTCTTTAGCATTTTCACAAAGTAGCTTAAAAAGGGTAATCTGTGATTGATACATCAATTTTTGGACTTTTACATTTAAAAAGCTGGGATGGGGCTATATACAGTGGGGGGTGGGTGGGGACTTTGTTGTTGTTTGAACTGCAGAATGCCCCTTTAAAACATGACAGTACCAATATCAGTCATAATTCTCAGTTGTATTCCTCACCTGTAAAATGTGGAGGGCACAAACACTTGTACGTGGTGTGGATGTGATCTGTCGTCCCATTGCTCACACAGACCCCTTCGTTCTCACATGGGTTTTCCAAACACGCATCAAACTTCTCACAGAACTTTCCATAATAATGCTGGCGGCACTGACAGCGGTACGCTCCGTCTTCCCAAAAGCTTGTCCTACAAACACCGTTCCCGGAGCAGAGACGCACTAGTGGGCTGCTTTGACACTGTTGGTCCTTCACAGAGACGTTGAGACGAAGACCGAGCTTGCAGAGCTGTGAATTCCCCTCATGCGAAGCTATGAAATAATGAAGGCCCGGGAGAAGCCATTTAGGCTCGACCTGCCGAGTCCCATTCATAATGTCATGGGAACGGAGACACTGGTCTTGTGACTGTGTTGCAGTGGAACAACTTTCAAAGTCCTCCTTTGACACATTGAGGATCCTGATACCGTATAAATCCACAGTAGCATCAATGGAAACAAACAGCTTGACGCCAAACTGCACCTCTAGAGGACAAATCTGAGGTAAGTTCGAAGTTGGCCGAACATCGGACTTTTGGGTCTCTGTCCTGTCTTGATCGCCCCAGCATTGGACCGTACTATTGCAGATGTTCCCCATGAGCGTCCATTTCACCTGAGCAGTCTGTGGTTGTAGGTGCCATTCCAGATTGGCTGGTCGGTTGCAGACTGTCTGACTGTGAACAACTACGCAGCCATTGAGAAAATAGCTGATGATGACAGCAATGATGTGAAATGATAGCCTTTTCATTTTTTAACTTTCTCCCTTTGGCTGCTTCACTAGTCGCTTTCATCCAGGTCTTCAGAGCTTTCATCCAGGTCTTCAGAGCTTTCATCCAGGTCTTCAGAGCTTTCATCCAGGTCTTCTGAGCATTCCTGAAGTCATTTAATTTGAGGAATGTTCAGGGTAAAAGAGATATCATTAAATTCCTGTCTGATAAAGTCAGAGGTCCAATGGAGGAGGCTTGATGAACGTCATGGCAACACACCAACCTAAAGACAAAACAAGTAAGAGTTTGATTAGCTAAAATAGAAATAGCAATCAAAAATAAATAATGGAAAATAAATAATCTCTTCTGTTTTCTGTCAATATGACAACATTGAATGCTGCTGCTGATGAAAAATGTACATTTAATTAAAAAGTTATGTTTATACTGCCTGGCCTGACAATGTGAACATAAACTAAACTAGTTCTGTTTTATTCTAAACCATGTTGTGTCAATGTGACAACATTTTAAATGACAGTCCTAATCCTCTAAAAATACAAGTTTAATGAACTCAGTTGTGACGTTGAAGGCTACATGTATAGTTAACACCGCAGTGACTTCACCATCTGTTTTTTTCTAGCAGGATCAAATATTATTATAGCATTTTAGCGATTGCTCTAGTCTGCCTGAGTGACAGATGGGCAGGCAGGTTGACAGTTTTGGGACTATTCTATTGGCAAGGCAAGCTCAATTAAGCACAGATAAAGTATTTGAAATATTTTAAAATAGTATTTGAACCCAGGTCTGGGTTGTACTGGTGCTGACCACCGAGTGTGTCACATCGTCTCTCATTTCCCTGAGGTTTTTACGACCAGTGACAACGTCAGATAAAATATTCCCTCTCTCCTCTCCTCTCTTGCCTGATCCCACACACACAAACACGTCCCTCAGTGCCAACCCAGTGAGATGAGTTAAACCAGAAGCAGTTGTCTCTCTCTCCCTCAGGACCTTCTCTAACCCGTGTACTCCAGATAAAATAAAATGGAGTAGAGAGATAA
Organism: Coregonus lavaretus; assembly: GCF_964263955.1. Taxonomy (NCBI): domain Eukaryota; kingdom Metazoa; phylum Chordata; class Actinopteri; order Salmoniformes; family Salmonidae; genus Coregonus; species Coregonus lavaretus. The sequence goes on from NW_028165023.1 coordinate 187,502, forward strand.
AGAACCCTCCTGCGTCCCAAATGGCACCCTATGGGCCCAGATCAGAAGTAGTGCACTATGTAGGGAATAGGGTGCCATCTGGGACTCCCAGATCTGTCTGACTCACAATGACTGATATGAATAACTGGTGATAAATTAATACATAGAGAAGTCTGAATACACAGAGCAGTAGTATCAATACAAGGGGGAGTGATAAAGTCAATGAGATTAGGGAGGGTATTGTGACTGAACGCTTTGTAGGGAACTCGGTAGCGGCCAACACTGTTTGACAGAGCAAGCTAGCTGGAGAGGGATTGTTCCTGCTTTGCATTGGCAATGATCCCTTTGCACTGAATACATTTTAATTATTTTAAGAGTATCTTTCCACAATGTATGATTGAAAACCAAATGACGAAAATAATCATGCAAGCGTACTGTAGTCAATTAATATGACAAGGTGACAATACTGTACATACTATAGTTAGTTCTATCAATAATGAACCATGTTTCCAGTTTAAACATGGTGTCCTTGTATATGAAACCATATCACAATCCCTTCCCACCAATGTCCCTTTGAAGTCTCCTTTCTGAACACTCAGAAAATGTTACACTGTAGTATGGATAGTCTCATCTATTCCCTCACACGCACACACGCACACACACACGCACACACTGAACGTCAGTTCAAAGAGCCAAATGATAGAAAGGGAGCATGACCCGTGTTCACCTCACCCACAACATAACCTACAGTGAGGGAAAAAAGTATTTGATCCCCTGCTGATTTTGTACGTTTGCCCACTGACAAAGACATGATCAGTCTATAATTTTAATGGTAGGTTTATTTGAACAGTAAGAGACAGAATAACAACAAAAACATCCAGATAAACGCATGTCAAAAATGTTATAAATTGATTTGCATTTTAATGAGGGAAATAAGTATTTGACCCCTCTGCAAAACATGACTTAGTACTTGGTGGCAAAACCCTTGTTGGCAATCACAGAGGTCAGACGTTTCTTGTAGTTGGCCACCAGGTTTGCACACATCTCAGGAGGGATTTTGTCCCACTCCTCTTTGCAGATCTTCTCCAAGTCACTAAGGTTTCGAGGCTGACGTTTGGCAACTCAACCCTTCAGCTCCCTCCACAGATTTTCTATGGGATTAAGGTCTGGAGACTGGCTAGGCCACTCCAGGACCTTAATGTACTTCTTCTTGAGCCACTCCTTTGTTGCCTTGGTCGTGTGTTTTTGGGTCATTGTCATGCTGGAATACCCATCCACGACCCATTTTCAATGCCCTGGCTGAGGGAAGGAGGTTCTTACCCAAGATTTGACAGTACATGGCCCCGTCCATCGTCCCTTTGATGCGGTGAAGTTGTCCTGTCCCCTTAGTACAAAAACACCCCCAAAGCATAATGTTTCCACCTCCATGTTTGACGGTGGGGATGGTGTTCTTGGGGTCATAGGCAGCATTCCTCCTCCTCCAAACACAGCGAGTTGAGTTGATGCCAACTTCATATGATCCCAGCTGCCTTGAGATCATTGACAAGATCCTCCCGTGTAGTTCTGGACGGATTCCTCACCGTTCTCATGATCATTGCAACTCCACGAGGTGAGATCTTGCATGGAGCCCCAGGCCGAGGGAGATTGACAGTTCTTTTGTGTTTCTTCCATTTGCGAATAATCGCAACAACTGTTGTCACCTTCTCACCAAGCTGCTTAGCGATGGTCTTGTAGCCCATTCCAGCCTTGTGTAGGTCTACAATCTTGTCCTTGGAGAGCTCTTTGGTCTTGGCCATGGTGGAGAGTTTGGAATCTGATTGATTGATTGCTTCTGTGGACAGGTTTCTTTTATACAGGTAACAAGCTGAGATTCGGAGCACTCCCTTTAAGAGTGTGCTACTAATCTCAGCTCGTTACCTGTATAAAAGACACCTGGGAGCCAGAAATCTTTCTGATTGAGAGGGGGTCAAATACTTATTGGACCCTATTCACTACATAGTGTACTACTGTTGAACAGAGCCCTATATAGGGAATGATGTCATTTGGGGAAGAAGAAGAAGAAGAAGAAGAAGAAGAAGAAGAAGAAGAAGAAGAAGAAGAAGAAGAAGAAGAAGAAGAAGAAGAAGAAGAAGAAGAAGAAGAAGAAGAAGAAGAAGAAGAAGAAGAAGAAGAAGAAGAAGAAGAAGAAGAAGAAGAAGAAGAAGAAGAAGAAGAAGAAGAAGAAGAAGAAGAAGAAGAAGAAGAAGAAGAAGAAGAAGAAGAAGAAGAAGAAGAAGAAGAAGAAGAAGAAGAAGAAGAAGAAGAAGAAGAAGAAGAAGAAGAAGAAGAAGAAGAAGAAGAAGAAGAAGAAGAAGAAGAAGAAGAAGAAGAAGAAGAAGAAGAAGAAGAAGAAGAAGAAGAAGAGAGGGAGAAGAGAGGGAGAAGAGAGGGAGAGAAAGAGAGAGAGAAAAGAAGAAGATGGGAGAGCGAGAGTGTGAGCGAGCGAGCGCAAGGAGAATGAAAGCCTGCCTGTCTGCCTGTCTGCCTGTCTGCCTGTCTGCCTGTCTGCCTGTCTGCCTGTCTGCCTGTCTGTCTGCCTGTCTGCCTGTCTGCCTGTCTGCCTGTCTGCCTGTCTGCAAAAAAGATGCTGGGATGCAGTTCAAAGAACACCCTTTAGAAGCGAGTCGAAAACAGATAGTGTGTGTCCCCCAAATGGCACCCTATTCCTTATATAGTGCACTACTTTTGACCAGAGATCTATAGACTCTGGTCAAAAGTAGTGAACTATATAGGGAATATGGTAGGGGTTCCCAACCTAGGGGGCGCCAACGTTTTATGGGGGGGGCGCGGGACCATCCTTGATTAACAATTAGCGATTGTTTATAGACCCTTTGACTTTTCCCACATTTGTTACGTTACAGCCTTATTCTAAAATGGATTCAATAGTTTTTTTCCCCACATCTAAAAAAACGGAAATATCACATTTACATAGGTATTCAGACCTTTTACTCAGTTCTTTGTTGAAGCACCTTTGGCAGCGATTACAGCCTCGAGTCTTCTTGGGTATGATGCTACAAGCTTGGCACACCTGTATTTGGGGAGTTTCTCCCATTCTTCTCTGCATACCCTCTCAAGCTCTGTCAGGTTGGATGAGTCACTGCACAGCTATTTTCAGGTCTCTCCAGAGATGTTCGATTGGGTTCAAGTACCAGCTCTGGCTGGGCCACTCAAGGACATTCGGAGACTTGTCCCGAAGCCACTCCTGCGTTGTCTTGGCTGTGTGCTTAAGGTCGTTGTCCCGTTGTTAAGGTGAACCTTCGCCCCCAGTCTGAGGTCCCGAGCGCTCTGGAGCAGGTTTTCATCAAGGATCTCTCTGTACTTTGCCTTGATCCTGACTAGTCTCCCAGTCCCTACCGCTGAAAACCATCCCCACAGCATGATGCTGCCACCGTAGGGATGGTGGCAGGTTTCCTCCAGACGTGACACTTGGCATTCAGGCCAAAGATTTCAATCTTGGTTTCATCAGACCAGAGAATCTTGTTTCTCATAGTCTGAGAGTCCTTTTACTGAGGAGTGGCTTCCGTCTGGCCACTCTACCATAAAGGCTTGATTGGTGGAGTGCTGCAGAGATGGTTGTCCTTCTGGAAGGTTCTCCCATCTCCACAGAGGAACTCTGGAGCTCTGTCAGAGTGACTATCGGGTTCTTGGTCACCTCCCTGACCTAGGCCCTTCTCCCCCGATTGCTCAGTTTGGCCGTGCGGCCAGCTCAAGGAAGTGTCTTGGTGGTTCCAAACTTCTTCCATTTAAGAATGATGGAAGCCACTGTGTTCTTGGGGACCTTCAATGCTGCAGAAATGTTTTGGTACCCTTCCCCTGATCTGTGCCTCGACACAATCCTGTCTCGGAGCTCTATGGACAATTCCTTTGACCTCTTGGCTTGGTTTTTACTCTGACATGCACTGTCAACTGTGGGACCTTATATAGACAGGTGTGTGCCTTTCCAAATCATGTCCAATCAATTGAATTTACCACAGGCGGACTCCAAGTTGTAGAAACATCTCAAGGATGATCAATGGAAACAGGATGCACCTGAGCTCAATTTCGCGTCTCATAGCAAAGTGTTTGAATACTTATGTAAATAAGGTATCTGTTTTTTTAGTTTTAATACATTGGCAAACATTTCTACAAACCTGTTTTCGCTTTGTCATTATGGGGTATTGTGTGTAGATTGCTGAGGATTTCTTAAAAAATATATCAATTTTAGAATAAGGCTGTAACGTAACAAAATGTGGAAAAAGTCAAGGGGTCTGAATACTTTCCGAAGGCGCTGTATGTAGTCAGACTGAATAAATGCTCAATCTTCTATATCATGACAGCGTTAGACACACCAGATTTTATTGAATGTCCTTTATTTTAAATTAGACTAAAGTATAATCCATGGAATAGACTCAGAGACAGATGTCTGTACATTTAGGAAGTGTGATGCATAGATGTGTGTATTGTTGTGTAGTTAGATATTACTGTACTGTTGGAGCTAGGAACACAAGCATTTCGCTACATCCGCAATAACATCTGCTAAATACGTGTATGCGACCAATATTATTTTATTTTATTTTATAGGAGCTTGCAGGAATTTGTAGTCTTGCATGGTGTCTACTTTGATGCTAACTAGTATGAAAATGTATGCATTCACTAACTGTAAGTCGCTCTGGATAAGAGCGTCTGCTAAATTACTAAAATGTAAGAAATGTAAATGTGAATGATGCTAATTAGCATTTTCGAATGAGAGTAAATAGAGACTCATATATTGATAAATCACATTGTCCAAGAGAGATTTAAATGGTTATCAAAACGTCACACCAGGGTAAGCCTACACGAAACAGCCCTTCTTTTACGAGTTTCTAAACCCCTATGGGAAAAATGAATTGTGTAAAACTGATTGGAACCCTTTCCCTGTTTGACCACTAGGTTTTATGGGTATTATAACACCTCCACTGTGGGGCTCCATTTGGGGAGTATCCATGTTGTCAACAGGAACTGTCAGGGGTCAAACATACTGAGGTATCAGATCCTAGCCTAGGTATCAGCCTGGGAGGTTTTCTTTGAAGAAAATATAGCACCCAGGACTAGCACCCAGGACTATAATCAAATACATGATGGGTATTATTCCAGACCTGGGTTCAAATAATATTTGTTTTCCTTTCAAATACGTGTGTTTGATTAAGCCTGTCTGGAAAGCCAGATGGTTCGGGTTTGCACTTTTGGGACTACTCCATTGGTTCCATTATGCCAGGCAATATCCATGAAGCACAGCTGATATTTGAAAGAACACAAATACCATCTGAACCCAGATCTGACTGGTATTATCGTTCATTAAACTCACCTGATGATACATTTAGTCAAGAGACAGGTCCGTTACCATGATAACCACCATGAATATCAGTTCCAAAATTAGGAGGCAAGGCAATACACTTTAATGTTGGATGAATTCCATGGGTAAATTAAGCTAATACAGAAGAGATTAAGCCCTGTAACATTTCTACCGTTCAACCTTTGCTGTAAAATCTTTTTCCAATCAGCATATTTGAATTAAATAACACCTCCATCCTTAAACTCTCAGCCTGCGTAGGAAATGCGTTCGCACCGAGTCCTTATTTACCATTATGAGATGTGAAATTATGTATTACATTACCAGTGAGTAGGAGCAACAAGCTTGAAGAGCGCTCTCTGATTGATATTAAAATTCAAGCACAGCGGCACATGTCATAATATTGGCACAGAGGTGCTGAGAGCTTACCCATTCAACAGGCCTGGTCTAAAGATCCCTGGCTGCATCCCAAATAGCCCTGTTTCCTAAATAGTGCTCTTCCTTTGACCAGGACCCATAGGGCTCTGGTCGAAAGTAGTGCACTGTGTAAGGAATAGGGTGCCATTTGGAATACAGACCATTTCTTTCTAGACATGATAGAACCCAGCTGAAGATGGTAGTCTCTAAGCTCTCCTTCCGTTCACACAAGGATGAAATTGGGTGATGCATGGGGAGAGGAGGAGGAGGAGGAGGAGGAGGAGGAGAGGTAGCCCAAATAACAAGGCAAGAGGGGTAGGGGGATGAGGGGTTGAATTGAAGAGGGCATGGTAGTCTGGGGAAGAGTGGCCTCGGTTTATCGGCTTATCTTCCCTGGGAAGATAAACAGAAAATGAGCGACATTGCCTTCCTCTTACCGAAGCAATGCTACACAACGTTCCTGTAGATTGTTCTAGAACCATTATTGGGTCAACAGTAATAGCCTAGGCATTATGTTGATTCCTGCTATGGAGGTGTCTGCCTGTCCCTGTTTGGCTGTCGGCTGCTGTGTGGGCGAGCCACTCTCACTCCCTCTCCCCACTGTGCGCACGGAGGAGGGAGAGATGCATTCTGAGAAGCACAAGCATATGACCTTTGCTCAAAATGCTATTGCAGGAAAAATACAGTTTTCAAAGCAACTACTGTTGTTCTAGTAACAGAGAGGACAGTCACAGCTTTCTGTGAGTATATAATGTATTTCTCACCTCTTAATATTGAGTTCATGGCACCACTTTACAACCGAAGCAGTCTGTAGTATGATTTTGATGTGTGGAGCAGAGCACCATTTGCAGTGAACAGGCCTACATCAAGTAGCCTAGGGCTAGCTCTGGAATGTTCTTTAGGACATTAGCCTACATTTACTGATAGATTAATCAAATAGCCTACATGGCTAATGGCTATATAGCAACAATATCATATTTAGAGTTAGCAAAGAGTTTCGGGTTCCCACTTCCTCAGGTGGTGAATAATATAGCCTATTGGCCAATATGCACAAAGATTTCGGCAAATTACATGAAGAGCCAAAAAGTAAATCGGATAATTCTGGGGCCTCATTTATCAATTTTGCGTAGAAACTATTCTAAAATACAACATACAAACGGAATTTTGAATGTTTGTACACATAGAAAAAGTGTGATTTATCAAACAATCCTACGAGCATCATATGCAAACCGGTAGAAGATAACTATTGATGAATACCAATTGTTCTCAGCCTAAGTGCTCGCGTGTGATTGGCTGGGCCTGGCTCCCCAGTGGGTGGGCCTGGCTCCCAAGTGAGCCTCCCAGGCCCAACCATGGCTGTGCCCCTGCCCAGTCATGTGAAATCAGTAGATTAGGGCCTAATTAATTTATATTGACTGATTTCCTTATATGAACTGTAACTCAGTAAAATCCTGAAATTGTTGCATTTATATTTTTGTTCAGTATTTTTTCAAATGAGTAGGCAACACTCATCCTCAACAGGTCCCTCCTGTAGGTGTATAGGCAAACATTGCTGTTCTGCAGAATCAACGAGTCGTGCGTTCCACCTGGCCACCTTGTCACGCAAACAGAAGTGGGAACTAACAAAGAGTCAATAACAAAACAAAAGATATTGGGTTTTAGGAGGGGTTCTGAAAGACACTCATGGGGGTCCAACCTTGAAATATTAATGGAAAAACCAAAGCCTGTAACATGCATCCCAAAACCTATCACCTGCACATTAAGAGTGGAAGCCTTTTCTGTTCACATAGTTGAACTCGTTTTGGGATGGTGCTTTTATGGAGATGTGGGTGCAGTCTATTGCTCTGTTCGTATTATGGATGATGGCAAAGAAACCCCTCGACTTCCCCCTGTTGTGTGATGGTGTATAGAAATGGTATGTTCCAGTTCGTTTTGCTGATGATTGCATCCAAAACATTGGCTCATTGAGAGATGTGAGATGCCGATCAGCAAGGGTGGATAGCACTTTGATGTGCACCGGAATGGCATGTGTTCACCTTTCTAAAGTAGGTCTTAAATCCTAGCAAAGACCCTTCAGATTGGTTAATCAGATATCGTTTCCCAAAACCAAATCTGTACCTTCTGCAAAAAAGTCCCACCTGTCTCTAAAAATGCGAAATGCAGCGTTTGCCAAATCCAACAGAGCAAGATCAGCCCTCTCATTCGATTTCCCATTTCCTCAGTCTTTTATAGTATTTAAACAATGGTTTCACTTTCACATGTACCTCTAATTTAACAAATTACTGTACTTTATATGGATTATTATCGTAAACAAATGCACTGATGTGGTCAACATTTAATTATTAGGCCTACTCTCACAATCACATTTTCAACATATTTTCATCGTTCTACGCTTGACAAGCAGTTCCCTCATTCCACCACTTACGCACACTCAAGCAAATGTCCATTTTGATAAATCTCACACTTTGCGTGGAAATGATCCTCACAGAACGAGACCGCCGAGTGCTGAAGTGCGTAAAAATAGTCTGTCCTCGTTTGCAACGCTCACTACCGAGTTCAAAACTGCCTCTGGAAGCAATGTCAGCACAATAACTGTTTGTTGGGAGCTTAATTAAATGGGTTTCCATGGCCGAGCAGCAGCATACAAGCCTAACATCACCATGCACAATGCCAAGCGTCGGCTGGAGTGGTGTAAAGCTCACCGCCATTGGACTCTGGAGCAGTGGAAACGCGTTCTCTGGAGTGATGAATCACTCTCCACCATCTGACAGTCCGACGGAATAATCTGGGTTTGGCGGATGCCAGGAGAAAGCTACCTGCCTCAATGCATAGTGCCAACTGTAAAGTTTGGTGGAGGAGGAATAATGATCTGGGGCAGTTTTTCATGGTTCGGGCTAGACCCCTTAGTTCCAGTGAAGGGAAATCTTAACGCTACAGCACACAATGACATTCTAGACAATTCTGTGCTTCCAACTTTGTGGCAACAGTTTGGGGAAGGCTCTTTCCTGTTTCAACATGACAATGCCCCTGTGCACAAAGCGAGGTCCATACAAAAATGGTTTGTCGAGATCGGTGTGGAAGAACTTAACTGGCCTGCACAGCTGACCTCAACCCCATTGAACGCCTTTGGGATGAATTGGAATGCCTACTGCGTGCCTAATCGCCCAACATCAATGCCTGACCTCACTAAAGCTCTTGTGGCTGAATGGAAGCAAGTCCCTGCAGCAATGTTCCAACATCTAGTGGAAAGCCTTCCCAGAAGAGTGGAGGCTGTTATAGCAGCAAAGGGGGGACCAACTCCATATTAATGCCCATGGTTTTGGAATGAGATGTTGGATGAGCAGGTGTCCACGTACTCATGGTCATGTAGTGTACCTGAGGCCCCTGGATCCTATTTTTTACAGGAACATCAAAATATCAATCATGCATTCCTTGGATATGTTAGATTAATTGTTTTAATCGCGATCTCAGTTGTCTTGGCACTGGAAAAAAAATTGTCTAGAGCCCCGTCGCTAATATAAAGTAACTGTCCATAAAAAATAAAAAAACGATGATGGCAAAGAAACCCCTCGACTTCCCCCTGTTGTGTGATGGTGTATAGAAATGGTATGTTCCAGTTCGTTTTGCTGATGATTGCATCCAAAACATTGGCTCATTGAGAGATGTGAGATGCCGATCAGCAAGGGTGGATAGCACTTTGATGTGCACCGGAATGGCATGTGTTCACCTTTCTAAAGTAGGTCTTAAATCCTAGCAAAGACCCTTCAGATTGGTTAATCAGATATCGTTTCCCAAAACCAAATCTGTACCTTCTGCAAAAAAGTCCCACCTGTCTCTAAAAATGCGAAATGCAGCGTTTGCCAAATCCAACAGAGCAAGATCAGCCCTCTCATTCGATTTCCCATTTCCTCAGTCTTTTATAGTATTTAAACAATGGTTTCACTTTCACATGTACCTCTAATTTAACAAATTACTGTACTTTATATGGATTATTATCGTAAACAAATGCACTGATGTGGTCAACATTTAATTATTAGGCCTACTCTCACAATCACATTTTCAACATATTTTCATCGTTCTACGCTTGACAAGCAGTTCCCTCATTCCACCACTTACGCACACTCAAGCAAATGTCCATTTTGATAAATCTCACACTTTGCGTGGAAATGATCCTCACAGAACGAGACCGCCGAGTGCTGAAGTGCGTAAAAATAGTCTGTCCTCGTTTGCAACGCTCACTACCGAGTTCAAAACTGCCTCTGGAAGCAATGTCAGCACAATAACTGTTTGTTGGGAGCTTAATTAAATGGGTTTCCATGGCCGAGCAGCAGCATACAAGCCTAACATCACCATGCACAATGCCAAGCGTCGGCTGGAGTGGTGTAAAGCTCACCGCCATTGGACTCTGGAGCAGTGGAAACGCGTTCTCTGGAGTGATGAATCACTCTCCACCATCTGACAGTCCGACGGAATAATCTGGGTTTGGCGGATGCCAGGAGAAAGCTACCTGCCTCAATGCATAGTGCCAACTGTAAAGTTTGGTGGAGGAGGAATAATGATCTGGGGCAGTTTTTCATGGTTCGGGCTAGACCCCTTAGTTCCAGTGAAGGGAAATCTTAACGCTACAGCACACAATGACATTCTAGACAATTCTGTGCTTCCAACTTTGTGGCAACAGTTTGGGGAAGGCTCTTTCCTGTTTCAACATGACAATGCCCCTGTGCACAAAGCGAGGTCCATACAAAAATGGTTTGTCGAGATCGGTGTGGAAGAACTTAACTGGCCTGCACAGCTGACCTCAACCCCATTGAACGCCTTTGGGATGAATTGGAATGCCTACTGCGTGCCTAATCGCCCAACATCAATGCCTGACCTCACTAAAGCTCTTGTGGCTGAATGGAAGCAAGTCCCTGCAGCAATGTTCCAACATCTAGTGGAAAGCCTTCCCAGAAGAGTGGAGGCTGTTATAGCAGCAAAGGGGGGACCAACTCCATATTAATGCCCATGGTTTTGGAATGAGATGTTGGATGAGCAGGTGTCCACGTACTCATGGTCATGTAGTGTACCTGAGGCCCCTGGATCCTATTTTTTACAGGAACATCAAAATATCAATCATGCATTCCTTGGATATGTTAGATTAATTGTTTTAATCGCGATCTCAGTTGTCTTGGCACTGGAAAAAAAATTGTCTAGAGCCCCGTCGCTAATATAAAGTAACTGTCCATAAAAAATAAAAAAACGTATAGTTGTACAGTCGTGGTCAAAAGTTTTGAGAATGACACAAGTATTGGTCTTCACAAAGTTTGCTGCTTCAGTGTTTTTAGATATTTTTGTCAGATGTTACTATGGTATACTGAAGTATAATTACAAGCATTCCATAAGTGTCAAAGGCTTGTATTTACAATTACATTAAAGTTTATGCAAAGAGTCAATAT